>NW_008355786.1:851392-852027 GCF_000622305.1 Nannospalax galili | reverse complement strand
CCCCTTAGAGATAAGAGTTATGCAATTTGGGAGTCTTTTAGATAGACCCGCCGTAGGGGTGCCCCAACAGCATCACCCTGCTTCCCTGTTCAGCATGGAAGAAGCCAGAGCAGTCTGTGTCCCGATTCCCTATTGACAATTTGGGTAACCTCTTCAGAGGATGGTGTGCTAAGAATAGAGGTAGGGATTGGCTAGGCAGTTAGGGTAAAAAGACCCCAAAGAAAAGTAGCCAGTTTCTTGGCTAAAAGTTAAAATATCCTTGGGCCTCTTAGCAACATACTCTGTTCCAAAGGCCAACAATGTTGAAAGTATTTGGGAGCTTGTATCTAATCCTTAAAAGATTTTAGGGTTACCTTTTCAGAGGGGGAGATGTTAGAGTAGCAAAAAGTCCCATAAAAATAAATCAATCAATCAAAGAAGAAGAAAGAGTACATGAAGTTATCAGAAAAAAGTGATGGGGAGATATGGGAGAAGTTGGAGGGGAGGGAGTGGGCATGGATTTGATCAATACACCTTATATACATGTATGAGATTCTCAATAAATTATTTAAAAAATAAATGAATAGCAATAGAAAATAAAAACAACAACAACAACAAAAAGACATTGCAGGGGAACTGGTAAGGAAGAAGTTGGT
>NW_008355786.1:813572-851302 GCF_000622305.1 Nannospalax galili | reverse complement strand
ATAAAATATTTTTTAAAATATTATTTTTATTTTATGTGTATGCATGCATTGCCTGCATGTAGGGAAGTGCACCCGTGTCATGCAATGCCTGTGGAGGACAGAAGAGGCTGTTGGATCCCCTGGAACTAGAGTTACAGACAGTTGTGTGTGCTGGGATTCAAACCCGGGTCTTCTGCAAGAACAGTGTTCTTAACTGCTGAGCCATCTCTTCAGCCCCGCTAATAAAATATTTTTAAAAGCAAAATAAATAAATAAAATAGAGTGGGTTCAGCCATTCACTAGCTCTGTGACCTGGTACCTGCGCCTCCCTGATGAGATCCCCTGTGTACAATAGAGAATGCCTTTGTATCCACTTCACGAGTGGATGGAAGTCAAGCTCATGACAAAAAGGTGACATAGTGCCAAGAAGATGGTACCCAGTATAAGCCTTAGACAAAATTCTCTCTTTGTTACTAAGCCAGTCTGTTCCTTCGTTGGATATGCCTTTGGAAAGGACCCTCCCTCTGCCTCTGTCTTGTGCATTCATCTCTTCAAGTTCTTTGGCTGTAGACACTCTCTACTATGTCTTCCCATGAAACATTCTCTTTGTGAAATATTCTCTTTGTGTTCATTCAGTTAACACATCATTAAACTAACATTAAAATAGCACATGGTAAGGTTAGGGAGATGACGCAGTTGGTAAAGTGCTTTCTATACAAACCTGAGGACCCTGGGATCAGATCCCCAGCACAGAACATACCCCTTCTTGGACCCTCTTATGGGGCCTGGACACTTTAATGTCTCCGTTCATGCTGCTGAGTTGTCTTCCAGGAAGGCTGTCTCATGGACCCCAGTTGCAGGCCATGGCAGCGACTGCCCTGTCATCCAATGGTGTCTGAGTTGTTTCCTTCCTGTACAATGCAGTCGTCAGCATTCCCTTTCTCTCATTTCAGAGGGAAGTTTAGAAACTCTGGAACAAATCAACACTGTTCCACAGGGTGACACTGTCTGTGAAGGTTTGGGAATCTCTGTTATGTTTGATACTCTACCTTTGAGATCCTTGCTTAGATCTGGCCAGGGACCTTTGTGGAGCACCTTCTAGAAGAATCTAGGGATCTTTGCCTGCTTGTACATCAGTCAAATGGTTTCCAGGTTTGGGAAGCAGGTGGTTACTTTTCCAGGGGAGGCACCGGCAGACCATACTGGTGGGTGTGAACAGGGATGACAGAGGAGGGAGACCTGCTTTCTATTTTGTTGGAATTTATTAAAGATGTCTCCTAAAAATCAGCATTGGTACATTTAATCTTTAGCATGAATGTTAGCCTTATGGATTGTATCTTTCGATTGTTTTATTTAGTATCTAGTAAATACTACTTTGGTTACCTGCATGGCATTCCATAAAATGGAATATCCATTTCTTAACTAAACTATGAAAAGTAGACACAGGAACAGATTTCCTTTGATATCACAACAGAAATGATATCTGTTTTAAACCAGTAAGTCATTCCAATTAAATACAAGGACCAAGTTAAACTGTTTACCATCACTATGAACATACTTTTAATTATCGTTTAAATTTTTTTCCAGTCATTATGTTAGGCTCTTTACATAAATTGTTCTTAATTTTTGAAAATGACTTTACAAGGTGAATGTTTTCAGCATTTCATAGATGGTGCTATGACCCAGAATGGCCCAGTCATTCTGATAGCTAACATGTATCTGAGCTGCTATTTAAAACCAAGTCTTTTGACTGTAGAACCACTTGGTCTTTCACATATCCCAATTTCAGGTATTTGTAACTGAAATTTACCCACAGGGAGAGGCCAGAGAGCAGAGATTCTGAGGTGACTGCAAGTTGGAAGTTTATTGGCCAACAGTAGAGGTGCAAACCATCTCACCTCTTTTTACCTTGTGTCTTAATCTGTCTGAGGACAGCAATGTATGGTGTTTACTACTAGAAGCCACATCAAAGTGATGTTATGTAAAAACAGCCTGATTCCTAGGTCACAGAAGGAGCACACTCAGCGAGTTGTCTACATTATAAATAAGCTAAGATAAGGTTAACTTTTATAACCTTGGTTGCAAGGTTAGGTAAAAGTCACTTGTCCAGAGTCTGTCCACACTGTAAAAGTCTTTCCTTCAAAACTACCTTCCCAACTTTGTCAGCCAGGGTTTTGATTTTGGGGAGTTTTACTTTCTGCAAGTTGGATCGCAAAAGTAGTTGACAATTTTTTTTTCTAAAATACACTTCCTGGCCACCATTTTGCCTCACTAGACATTGCCTTTCAGTCGCCACACCCTTCTCCCTCTGAGTTGAAGGTGACTGGTCCAGAGAAGCTGTGGGCCTTTCAAAAGTTTCCAGATGATGGACGAGATCAGTTCCACTCTGCTGTTTCCTTTCCTCACAGGCAGGGTGAGGTGGTTGGCTTTAAAATGCTTTTAAAAACAAATGTATGGAGCACTAACTTAACAGGAAATAAATTTTAAAATTTCCACAATCTGCTGGATTACTTAGACCACCTTCTTTATATAAGAATTCTCAGTGTGATTTTAGTGGACAGTGTTGTCTCTGATAAAGGGTATCAGAGCTCAGTTTTAGCTACTTCCCCTGGGAGCCCTTTATTCTGGAGAATGTGAAGGGCTGGCTACTGTGGAAAACTTATTTTAGAACACAGTGACGTACATGTTCATCCTTGTGTCTTCTAACCATAGCCTTGACCTTCAGCTTTGGGACTCATTAGAAGCCACAAGTTTCAGCCTCCATTTCAGAACAGTGTGTAAATGTCTTATCAGAAGCCGATGACGCTAAGGATTGTTGAGGGTATCGTTGTTCATGCTGCCTAGCACTCACAAACCCAGTAATCTCCCTAGGGAAGGATTTTCCCTGTGTACTTTCTGATGCATGCATTACTTAAAAGACAAAGCAAGACCTGCAGTCCTCAAAACTTTGTGAATAAAACAGAGGGCCTGGTTTAAGATTTTTATTGGTACTGTCAAATTCTTCCTCAAGAGTTTTGAGTTCGGTGGTTCAAACTGACCTTCAAATGTGTTTATTAACACAGGGTCTTTGGACATCCTTGTGGGACAATGGTCACATGACTCCCTAGTTTCCGCAGAGTAAAATAGAGCAGTAACCACAGCAAGGGGGCACTGACAACTTCACTGGCCATTTCTTTTCTACTCAGAGGTCCTGGTGCCTGTTTTTATCCTCAGTTGTCTTTTTGAAATATGTCTTTATAGACTGCTGTGTTCCTTCTGCACCAGAAATGACTGAGCTAAGAAAGTGAACACAGTAGAAACCATCCCCAGGAACAAGAAGCAGAATCAGTGAAGCTGTTCATGAAATGGATTGAGTACGGGCACCGACACACAGAGCATGGGAAGGAGAAACTGTTTGACAGTGTGATTTCTTTGAAATCAAGGACAGTTAACACAGTTTTAGGAGCTTCCAAGAGTGTCTGGCTCATTAGAAATAATATTAACATTGATGCAAAGAAAAAATACTGGTGTGAAATCTTCTTTCTTTAAACGAGTATTTGTTCCTGAAACAGTGGTTATGCATAGCTGGATGCCTCAGCTTGGGCAACACCACCATAAACAGGAGGTTTTCTTTTTCAAAAAATTTACCTAGTTTTATGTTTTATGTGTATGAGTGCTTTGCCTGAATGTATATAAGTGCACCACATGTGTACAATGCCCGTGGAGGCCAGAAGATGACATCAGATCCCCTGGAACTAGAGTTACAGGCAGTTTTTAGCCACTATGTAGGTGCTAGGAACTGAACTCGGGTATTCTGCAAGAGCAGCCAGTGCTCTTAACCATCGAGCCATCTCTTCAACCCCTAGATAGGAAGTTTTCAATGCCTCAGACTTCATTGTCACCACCATGCACAGAGATTAAGCAAGGAACTGACAGTTGGGGCTTCTGAGTCCATACTAAATGTGGAGACCAGCATCACTTTGTGGGTAAAGGCAGATGTCATTAGGTGCTACCACAGAACAAATGACTCTTGGAACCTTGCCCCATTCTAGGTATTTGGTTGGTGTTAGCTGTGGCTGTCCCTCAAGCTCTCTCTGTTGCCATGATCCCTAGATATTCTGCCTGCCTCCAGGTGACCTGGAGACAGGAATTCCTTTGGAAAGTTGCAAAACTATGCTCATTCTTAACCTTTGATCGAACAATTAAGTTGGGAAGCAGTGCCCAGAGGTGAGAGATGGAGCTCAGAGAGCTGAAGCACATGACTGGTGGTGAGCAAAGTGGCCACAGCACTGGGTCCTTGGGCTCCCCTCCTTTGTGGGTGCTTTGGGACTATGTGACAGCTTTCTTGTTTGTTACTGTTTTTTTCTGTCCTTGATGAAACCTTTGGTTTCTGTTGACTTCTAGAAATGGCTTCAGACATACCTGGATCAGTGACCTTACCTGTTGCCCCCATGGCAGCCACTGGACAGGTGAGGATGGCAGGGGCCATGCCTGCCCGAGGAGGAAAGCGACGTTCCGGGTAAGCAGCCCCAGCGTTTCAAGGAACTGGATTAGTGCATGTTGAACAATGCTCTTGACCTGTTGGGAAAGTATTGGGTTTTTTTTTTCCTCCCTCCTGGAGGGTAAAACCTCAGCAGTTTGCATCCTGTTTAGATTTTGCAAGGCTCTTAAATACGCACATGATTTGCTTCTAAGTGTTCTGGGTCCTGGCACCCAGCTGGAGACTTCTATTTGCTTGTCCTTGTAGTGAGAGAATGCTGTGGGATCCTGCTAGACCCTGACTCAGGCTGGCTTTTCTAAGGGAGGAATCTCACCCTTAACCACCTGAGCATTCAAGCCACATTTGATGATTCAGGCCCCAGGAGCTGCAAATGATCTACCCCAGAGCTCTCTAGCCTTTCCTCCGAGTGTTTCCTAGTGATATACAGAAATTCTCCTGGCCAGGATCCAGCACCTCTTGAAGGCTGGGCAGCTGCAGCAGATGTTGCTTAGATAATTAAGAGAACAGACCTAAATTCTGTTGGTTATACTGGTTCTAATAGGCCACGAAAACCATCGCCCTTGAGCAGTTGGAACCAAAACCTGAATCTACCCATGCCGATTGATGTTAGCATCTACACCCAGAACTCCAAGCCAAACCAACCAAAGTCTTGCAGGAAAAATAAAACTGGCATTTTCCAACTCGGTATATTGCTCAACCCTTGTACCACTGATCCATTTCATTTTCACTGAAGTATTTATTAGGCAAGGTGTCTTACGAAGTTGTTCCGTTTCTGATCATACATGCTCCCCGAAGATTGCACCTATCCAGTGAGAAATGAACACACTTCCCACAACCCAAAACCTGCAGGCCAGGCCCATGATGAAATGGTCCAGCATTTTGTGCCTGAGAGTCTCCTGAGATTCTTAAACCACACAGAGGCAGGGAGAGGTGCATACCAGGATCTGGGATGGAGTAGGGCTAAGATGAAAAGGTGCAGTATTGTAATGTCAGCTTATGAAAAGTGCTGTTGTATACTGTGGCCTCTGGAGGAGGGTCTGAGAGTTGCATAGTCACTGCAAAAATCCAAAGGGCTGAGGAACCCAGCTCAGTAGTGAGGCCAGCCTCCCCTTGATCAGGCACTCTCTGAGGCAGCTGTCTTCTATTCGCCACTGCCAGCATATTCTCAGTGGGCACCACAGAACTGCAACAGCTAGTGGTGGTGCCTAGACTGGAATTCCTGTGATAACTTCTGGTAAAGACTGCAGTTTGCCTCTGGAGTGTCTGCCTGCATAGCAGCCTGTCATTAGAACCAGACTTTCTTGCTAACTGGCCTAAACTCTGCAGTCTGGCTGAAAGAATGTGTATACTGTTGAAATACCAACTTGCCAACTTATAAAAAGAATCAAGATTATTTCAGATGTTTATGTCCTAACTCACATTATTCAGAAAGAAATCCCATTGATGTCCACATCTGTTTTTCAGTAGAGACCAAGCCGGGACTCTGTAATGAATGCTCCGTTGGTCCCAAGTCCAAGTGAAGATCTTTGGCCCATCTCAGTGTGGCAAACCCAGGAGTTCTCCCTATCCTCAGATGAGGGTGGGAGGAACTGTGAATTTCTGCTTCTGCAGGGTCTGGCTGGTATGACCCCAGATGGCACTCTGTCTTTATCTACAGAGCCCAGACCCTGGCATGCAGACCCTACTTTCTGCATTGTACCCTGGGTGATTTGATCAAGGATTTAATACCATGTCTGAAAACTTCCTCACAGTTGTCCCTTTTTCTGTAATGTTACACACACACACACACACACACACACACACACACACACACACGCACACACGCACATACAACATACATAGCAGACTGGGTAGAGTGAGACTGAGCTTAGTGTTCAGTTCTGCTCTCTACTGAGGAAACACCATCAAGAAAGTAAGTGGATGGGACTGTAGAGGTAGCTCAGTGATTAAGAGCACTGGCTGCTCTTCCAGGACCTAGGTTGGGTTCCCAGCATCCATAAGGCAGCAGCCAACAGTCATCTGTACCTCCAGTTCCAGGGGATCCAAAGCCCTCTTCTGGCCTCCATGGACATTGCATGCATGTGTTGTACTTACATACATAATTTTTTTAATTTATAAAAAAGAGAGGAAGCAGAGATGAAGGAGGGTGGGCAGTGGCCTCTGACACCCTGCCCAAGGGTGAGACTGAGTCCCTGGAAGGGCAGAACAGTGAACTGGACCTTCCCCAGGGAGCCTGTCCACCTTTCCCTCCTTCTTAGGGTCCGTATGCCTGCCTGTCCCTTCTCCCTGACATATGGCAGGAAGAAGCCTCCATGACTTGGATTCCTTCTGGGTCTGAGCCAGGCAACATCCATTTTTTGCAGAGCTGTTTCCATAGTAATCCTTGCATCTGCATTTTTATATGTTCTGATGAAATTCTTCTGTCAAGGCCCCTGCTGCTGTGACACACCCTGATAATCATCCCTTCCACCATGAGATACTGAGCTGAGAGCAAAGGACACTGGGGAAAGCTGCATACATCAAAAGGCAGATTGTGCAGCTGGAGAGATGGCTCCATAGTTAGCAGCCCTCACTGCCCTTCCAGAGGACTTCCCAGCACTTATGTCAGGTGGCTCGCAACCACCTGTAACTCCAGCTCCAGGGGATCTGACACCATCTTCTGGACTCCATGGGTGCATGCACACACATGTGCACAAACACACACATAGACACATGAATAAAAATAGAACTTTTTAAAAGGCAGATAGCTCCTTCAGGGCCTTACACCATGACTGGCATCGACTGCTGATTCTAACTGCTCCTTCTGTCTAAGATTGTGGGACATGGAGAGACTCAGAGAGAGGGAAGTGGAAGACGATGAGGAAGATTAGCTCGAACTTGACCTCCCCAATGCACCCCTCCCTCAATCCTTGCCAGGTCTTCTGTCTCTGACCTGATGGTCATTCTCACAGAGGGCAGTGTGCCAGATAGGATACTCATGCATCCTGCTCTAGTGCTTCACAGACAAGTAGAACTGACCCCTTGAGGGCTGAGGATGCTCCTGGTCATTTGCCTGGTACAGTGCTGTGGGTCCTTCCTGACTGGGTTCTCTTCTCACTTCATGGCCAGCCTTCACCGTCAGAGTCTCATGAGGCCTCCTGGCAGCTAGGACACAAGGTGAAGGTTCAGAAGTTTCAGATTCTTTCCAAAGTGGCTCCACATGTGTGGGAGAAATGAGCTGAGGCGAGTCACCTGACATACATTCTTGTTCTGACCTCTCTAAGTTCAGTGAGGGGGACAGGCTCCAGCAGGGCAAACTCAGTCCTTCTAACTCTAGCGGGGAAAGCAGCAGTGATAAGTGAAGGGAAAAGCTGTGCTCACTTCAAAGCTAGCCACTGGGGATGCAGGGTGGAGGCTGCAGGCAGGGGCGGGCAGGGATGTATCAGCCCCCTTTGCAGCTCAGAGCTGGGCTTCTGTAACACAGTCATTGAGGGAAAACCCCAGTACTCAGAAGGCTGAGGCAGGAAGTTTCAAAGTTCAAGGCCAGCCTTGGCTACATAGTAAGCTGGCACACACCTTTAATCCCAGCACTTGGGAGGCAGAGGCAGGCAGATCTCTGTGAATTGGAGGCCAGCCTGGTCTCCATGGTGAATCCAGGCCAGCTGGGGCTACAGGGAGACCCTGTCTCAAAAAGACCAAAAAAAGAAAAAGAAAAAGAAAAAGACATACTTTTGTAAGTAGATGTTTCTCTGGTGAAACATGAAGTTCTGCTCTAGCAACAGTCATCAAGTCTGAGCTCTGAAGGGAGAGCATTTTCTGACACTGACACTTTGCTCTGTTCAGGGACCTGTCAGCTAGCCCAGGATTGCTCCTGTGCAGCCAGTTGGAACACTCCCACTGGCTTGTCCTCTTCTCTTTGCTGATTAGAGCAGAAGCGAATGCTGTGTGCTGACTCCTATCTGATACTGCGCCATTCTTCTTAAAACCTTCAGGGAGATTTTCTTAACTCACTCTTCACTAAGGGCATGCTCAGAAATGCCCATCCCTTTTTTATCCAGGCTCATTGACAGGAAAGTGGGGTCAAGTGGGCTTTCAACTCACCGTTTGAAGACTCTTGTATCACCCACTCACCATGCTGAGTTTGTTTAAGTAAATACAATATGGCTTAAAAGTATTTTGATTTCTCTTTTATTGTCCAGATGTCTCGGTATAATAGAGAAACATAAAAGACATAAAATAAAGGATGATTTACTTATACTTTTATAGCAGAAGAAATAAGCACAGCTTATTGTAGTTGTATCTAAAGCAGACAGTTGAACATGGTGGCAGAGGCTCAAAGGCACCATCTGGGCAAGTGTTGCTTTGAGGTCTTTTGTGTCACTGGGGGCACCAGTGTGTGTGTGTGTGTGTGTGTGTGTGGTGTGTTGTTGAGGAGCCAGTGAGACTGTTTGGGACAGGGTGATTGATATAAGAACTTGAACAATCATGTGGGGTCCTGATTTATCTCCTAGCCTGGTCCCACTTGAACCTGCTTGCTGCATGTATGTGATTTCATACACACTCACAGATGGGAGGCACAGTTTCACTCCATGCTGCGTGTGTGTGATTGCATGCACGCTCAGGTGGAAGGTACAGTTTCTTGGTCTTTCATTTTTCATAGACAAATCCTGGCTCCAAGTTCCCAGTAGATTTCAGTAAACTCCAGGTCCAGAGGCCATCCTTTTCTTATACCTTCTGTTTGCCTGGGCCCCAACTAACCTGGCTAAACTGGAACCCTTTACTACACAGATCAGTTGCCCATGTATCTGTTCTATGGGGGATCCTGTAAAGAAAAACTATCTATTAAAATGAGGATAACCAGCCTTTGTTTAAGATTAAATTTCAGCACTGAAGTCCTAGATCCCAAGAATTCCCATCTTTAGTTACACTAAATATTCTAAAGACCCACAGGCTCTGGAGTTAGAGCCTGACTAGTCAGTTGATCCAATCCTATCAAAGGCCATCAAGATGGCTCAAAGGGCAAAGGCACTGGCTACCAAGCCTGACTACCTAAATTAGATACTCAGGACTCAGTGGTGGATAGCCAAGGAGAAAGCCAACTTCCTCCGGTTGTTCTCTACCTCCACATGCAAGCACGCACACCCCGTGAATAAATATGTATAATAGAAAGGTTTTCAAAAAGAATGCTTGATATCAGCATTAGCTGAATGGTATTTTAAAGATAACTGAGCATCTCACACCCATTTGAGGTTTCGATAAATACTTACATAAGTCCTTTGGAATTTGAAAACTGAAACACTGAAATTCTGTGGGCAGAAAAATCTGCTCTTTCCCTTTAAAAGCACTAGGTGGCAGTGTGGCTCTGTGGCTTTGCAGACTACCCACCTCACTTAAATTTTTGGTGGTTCTTTCCCACATATAATTTCCAGAAATGTGAGATGATAGCTTAGTAGTTATGAGGAATATTGTTGAATTTGCCTCAGTTAGAATTCTTGCTTTCAGCTCCACTTGTCTCATAGACAACTCTACAGCCAATGCCTATCACTTAATTTCCCTAATAATGCTGGGGGAGGGGGCAACTCTCCACTGGTGGTATGTCTTTTACCTATTCTTTTACCTATTCTCTCTGTTCCTCTATCTTCTTGCCCACCTTCCCGTCTCTTTGCACAGAGGCATTTCTGTTTTCACAACCACCATCTTTCCTATCTCTTATTCTTAATATGAGGACAGCTGGCTTCTAAGGACCGTGGATCCAAGTAGGTGGGGGATCCCATCAGACGATTCCGAGCAAAATCATGTCAGATGAGAGCTCTGGCTGCACCATACTCAAAACAGGACAAAAACATGTGAAAACTGCCCTCCCTCCCTCCCTTCCTTCCTAGGTCCCCAAACTTACTGCAAAGCCTGGAAGTTACCATGTACCTCATTGGGGACCCTCTCAAGGATCGTGTACAAGGATGGCTCTTTTTCTGTGACTTGGATGCTTTGTTGTGGCCTGAGTGGCCTATGTGTTTCCTAGATCAACTTTTAGCTAGGCCATGAGAACCTAGGGACTGAGAGTTACCCTTCCTGTGAGGGATCGACAGCTCTGGAATCTTTAACTGTGGTCTTGTTGTGCACACACTCCATTCTTTGTTTTCTTAAATTTGCTTGTTTTAGTTTTTAAATTTAAAATTGTTTCTGTTGTTTGTTTTTGTTGTTGTTTGTTTTGTTTTTTGTGACAGGGTCTCCCTATAGCCCCAGCTGGCCTGGAACTTGCTATGTAGACCAGGCTGACCACAATCTCACAGAGATTCACCTACCTTTGCCTCTCATGTGCTGGGACTAAGGGTGTGTGCCACCACGCCTGGCTGTTTGTTTTTTGAGACTGGGTCTCACTGCGTAGCCCAGCACGCTCCACTCTCATAATGAGCTCTTCAAACACGGAGTTCCTAAGACCTAGCTCCCAGGCAGCTGGGCTTCCTCTGCTTGGATCATGGGAACAGTGCTCTAGCCAATCCTTTAGGCCCACTAAGAATAAACAGGACAGTGAAGTGTCTGCAGAAACCCCACACAGGAGCCCCACTCATCCTGGATGTCTCATTTGCTTTCTCAGATACTCTGGGTACGCTCAGTGCCAGTTAAGCCTCCTCTGTCCTAACATCTTCCTGGCTAGAGTTCACTGACATTGGAGAACTTGGATTTTTAAGAAGGAGCTTTTGGGATTTTAGTCAAACAAGAATCCATCGAATCATTGTTTAGTGTTTATATGGAGAGGCCCAGTGAAGGAGGGACCAGAAGAATGATTTGGTGAACTTCAACAAGCAGACAGCCAACTTGAATGATTTCAATTGCAAATAATCATTCCCTCCTACAGCCACTTGTTTGGTCCTGGGTATTACAGAACCATGGCCTCAAATGACCTTTGTGCCGAGGTTCATTGAGACCCACCAAGTCCCAAGCAGTATACCCAGGCATGTTCATGTTTCCTTGGTATCTTTACATCACCCTTCAAACTTCTTGTATTAACTCCTCCTGAGCAACATACTGTAAAATAAAAAGGAGGAAAAAAAGAAGAGTTAATGTGGAATACATGATGTGAAGGAGACCACTGACCCCAAAGATGGTGGGAAATAGAAATATAGATGTTTCCAACACGGCCTGAGCAATCTGTTAGTAACCTATGAAGCATTCTAGGGGGACAAGTTGGCACCTGAGCATCCTGACCATAGAATTAACAGTGCATACTGGAGACCTTTTGTTTGTATTTCTTTTTGTCTTGAAACTGTAGATACTGCTTAGCACTGCCAAAGGTTAGAGGAATTGGCTAGCGATCTGATCGCTGAAGATCCCTTTGTTTCCACAGCTCATGTTCCCATTTGCAGTGTTCTGAAACTTATAACCAGTGCTCACTTGTGACCTTGACTTTTCAGAATGGACTTCGATGATGAAGATGGTGAAGGTCCAAGTAAATTTTCAAGGTGAGTTTATTTTACCTTTCTTAAACCAGTAGCCAGCAGTCACCTGACTGGCATGTGGAGGGACTTAGTGTTGCTTGTCGTTGAACAAGCCATTGCTGGTGCTTTGACCCTCTTCTTTATGCCTTGTTTTGTGCCAGTATTTGGCCTAGTGGCAGGTAGCTATTAGCCATCCTGATTATCCCAAGCCTGGCACGGTGGCACATGCCTGAAAATTTCAGCGCCTGAGAGCTTGAGGCAAGAGGATGACAAGTTCAAGGTCAACCTGACATACATGGCAAGACCCTGTCTCAAAAAAAAAAATCTAGAAAATAAAGAAGTTGAGCAACTAGTTCTTAATCCTGTTTGCCTTTTAAGTTAAACAATGACTACCAATTTTAGTGGATTCTTTTTTAAGAGAGAAACTTAGAATTTGTTTATAAAAAAATTATCAGTATGAATCCTCTTTTTCTACTAAAAAATAAGGAAAAATACAAGAAATGTGGTAGCCTATACTGGATACAGAGCATAAAACTTGGTTTCAAGGCCCTCAAACTGTGCTATTGACTATGTGAACATCTTTAGCTGGCTCTGTGGGGCTGGCCTTGGTGTAGTGTACGTTGAAGAAAGGATTTTGGGTCCCCAATGCTGATAGTATTCTAAATGTAGCATGCAAACAAAATAAGGCAAACCAGCTCCATGGCTTCTGAGTCCCTTGGTTTCTTCTGTTTCAGGGTTTCTTCTGTTTAAGGTATTATGGGAAACTTAGCAATGCTGAGGGGAAGGTGCAGGTTATTCCAGTCCTTTCTCGTCATGCTTCCTGTCTGTACCATCTTCTTATGGAAAGGTCTTCCTTGATGGGCCCCTGTCACCCAGACCTCCTAGCCTTCCTGATTCTTGGTTGTTGACGAACTTGGAAACTTGTGACATGTGATAGCTGCCTTTATCCATGCTTCATGTTTGGACAGGCAGCCATGTTTGTTTGGAGCAGTTTTGAAAAGAGTGATGTCCACACTCCCACTGGACTGGCTGTCTGCTTTTTCCCTTGCAGTTGCGTTGGGTTCTTTTTATCCACACCAAAATGGTTGTAGCTGTGAATTGAGCACTTTTCTTTACAAATGCAGGATGGATACATGCCTTGTTACTTTCCAGGGATTGCCAGGATCTCCAAGCCTATAGTAAATGTTTGACCATCTCATAAACTTTCCTCCCTAGGAACAGGTTCATCTGTTTCCACACTTCAGCTTTGACTGAAGGAGTAGAGAGAAGATGAGAAATTTTTATCACTAATGACCTTGGGGTTTCTAATCAAAACAAGATACAAGCTTCAACAGCAAAGCATAGATCATTTCTTCTTATGCACATGGGACCCTATCTTGGATGTCCTGTTTCTTAGGATGTTCCTTGGAAGTGAGGAGTGTTTTGTTCCTGCAAAGGAGCTAGCCTCAGAAATAGGGCTTCTTTGCTTCCCACTAGAGCTTGCTCTTGCTGCACACAGCCTCCCTTTATAAAGAAGCAGTAACACTGAGTCCTCTACATCAGAATTCCCCTTGAGATAACATTCCATAGCATTGTTATCCTCAGGAAATGGTGATGCTGATGCTGGGGTTTCAGGACAGAGAGGAAAAGACCTGGAATGGCATTTGCTCGTCATTGTAGATGGGCTACAGCAGGGTTATACAAAGCCGTCAGCCCCAGTATGAGGAAGTGGAGACCCTATGCCGTATAACTCTCCAAGCCGGAATTCCCCTTGAGATAACATTCCATAGCATTGTTATCCTCAGGAAATGGTGATGCTGATGCTGGGGTTTCAGGACAGAGAGGAAAAGACCTGGAATGGCATTTGCTCGTCATTGTAGATGGGCTACAGCAGGGTTATACAAAGCTGTCAGCCCCAGTATGAGGAAGCGGAGACCCTATGCTGTATAACTCTCCAAGCCTGTCAGTGAGTCCCATGTTATAGTCAGGTTCAAACTCTGGCTTCTGTCAACCACATCTTTTCCTTTGTGCCTTAAAAATAAGAGAGATAGACTGTGCTTCCAACATGTGCTGTTACTTACAGGCTGAGCTCATGAAACCCAGGAGGCCACTGCCTCTGTTACAGTAGGGTGTTTGAAGAACTCATGGCTGATGTGGGCACATCTGAGCTGCTCAGAGCTGGGGAGATGACTGAGTCCATGCTCCATCTTCTACCCGGCCACCCGGAGGAAGGTGATAGCCAGCTTCAGATGTCTCCTTGACATGTCTTATTCCTCTGCTTGTAATAAATCTATAGAAGCCCATCAGGCAAGGCTTTGGAAGCCATGGAGGCTGAGGTGCAATCCAGTCCCCACCATAACTGATTGATTCAGAATCCAGGCAGATGCAGTGCCATGATCTCTATTCTCTGATGTAAGATGATGAGCATACCCAGCTTTTCTTAAGGATGGTCCTGAATCCATATGTTCTGCTTATCATCAGACCTTGTGTCTCAATTTTGGATTGGGGAAATGTGGCCCTATTCATCGGAATTTACTCATGGTTCCTGCCTTATGGCAGCTGACGGGGCAGGGTGGGAGGAAGTAGGTATCACAGCAGGGTGATAGACAGGAAGCTGTGCAGCACTGCCTGATTTCCACATGAGCATGCACATGCACACACTCACTCCAGTATTCCCCTTCCAAGGCCAGCAGTGATCTCAGCCTGCCTCACCACATCCTAGACCCTGACCTGTCTTCCACTAGTAGCTTGTTCTGCTTTTAGCTGTGGCATGAAGAACACATATTCAGTGTTTCTCTGTTTGGGGAAGTGATCAGTGGGGTAGAATCCAGCTTGTAGTAGATTGAGGACTAATTGGCAGATGAGGAAGTGAACCGGGGACACTTTGAGCCATTTGAATGTAGGTAAAAACAAAAGGGCGCCCAGGGAGGGAGTGCTTTTTATGAATGGGAAACCATTGGTGCACCTTCTTGGGGAGATGTGTGAGGACAGCCAGAGGTTTGGAAGATTGGGACCCCTGCAGCCAGATAATCTGGGAAAAGCAGGGGTAGCTCTAGGTTCCTCCAGAGGACCATTTGCTCTCTCAGACATAGAAAGAGATACAGACAAGCTAAGTATGAAGATGATGCCTGAGTGAGAAGTTGAGGGTATTGTATATCCTTAGTTGAGTAGGAAGTTAGGACATGCTAATAGATGGTCAAACAATTGATAGTGTGTTTGAGAGAAATTTGAGATGCTGCCCTTTAAATGTGAAGGAACCTACCCAAAGGAAAATAGGTAAAAGCTTTAGATCCCCCCTGAAATCATGGACTATGGCTATGGGGTGCCTCACATTACTGTGTGGTTTTCCTGCTCTTCTGGATCAAGGGCTGCAGACGTTTCACCATCTTGGGATTGGGCAATGCAACAGAGATGAAGAGATGAGGTTGTGGTAGTTGAGGTATCCTGGAGAGAACACTGAAGGGGTCAAGCTAGAAGTCCAGCTGCAGAGACAATCAAGGGAAGTGGAGACGAAGAGATGATGCAAGAGACTAGAGGGGGCCAGAGACTGTGGTTACAGTTACAGAATAGCTTTTGTTTGGTGGGAGTCTGAGAGGGCTGGAGAAGTGGCAATCTGTGGTACAGTAGTGAGAATTGACAAGCATGGGTGAGGGCTGGTGGACAAGGAGAAAGTCCTGAGGAAACAGAAAGTGCATTCTGTCTCATGCTGAGGCTGCTGGGAGCTGGGTATCTGTGTGGGTGCCCTGGGGACAATGGCAAAGAACCTTTAAGATGGTAGACATGGGACATGAGCTTCAGAAGAGGAGCCCTCTTTGCTTGAGGAGTTGAGGAATGGAGATATAGAGTTGACTTCCTTTCCCAGCTTGGCCCAAAGAAGCAGCCTCCATAGCCTGGCACTAGACTTGGCTTTCAAGCTCTCTTAGAATTCCACTGTCAAGTCACAGGCCCTAACAACAGACAGAGATGAACTCTGTCTCCAGAAAATCAGATTATATACCAGAGAAGAAAGACAAATCTCCCTGGAGGATACCAGGTCATGGTGCCACCCCTCCCAGAGGATCAGCATGGCCCTGTCTACCCAGGAGGTAGACACCCATCCTGTGAGCACAGCCAGCCTACAAGCTTGTACTCATGGCAAGTCCCAGGCCTTGTCACAATACTAGACAACCCAGGGAGGCTTCCTACTTCAATAATCTGGGATGTTTCTGTTGCTGCAGCTGGGGTCAGCTGTCACCAGTTGGCAATGCCATTTTGAGTATTGCTTCAGAGTGTGAACAGCTGACATCCCCAAGCCATCATCAGAGTGATATGCCATACTCTTCATGTGCCTTATACCTGGTTGTAGTTCATCAAAGTGAAAAGAATGGAAATGTAACTATTGCAAATCTCTCTTGAATGGTAGATTTATAATTTAGGAACAACCAGGCTTTCATGCTGAAGTTTTAATTCTTGTCCCCGCATGTTTCCCACCTGATTATATCTTCACACCCATTCTGTCATGTTTCTCAGAAGACCTAAGAGAACTGTGGAAGCAGTTTCATGTCCATTACTGAGACAGGATGGATGTTTGTTCTCTGAAAACCTGCCTTAGTTCTTTCTCTTGGGTCGGGGTAGTATTTGAGCTTGTGAGGATCTTTTCCCTGGCTTTTCAAGTTGTAGTGCTGATTGAGTTTTGATCTTTCCATCTGAACTTACCACCTTGTTTAGTTAACACATATGATCATCAAAACGGTGTTGATAAGGTAAAATATGCAATGCAGGCATATCCTGCTGAGATCCTTCGTACCAGAAAGAGAAGAGGGATGTGGGTTCCTAGAAGTTTGGGTTTGCTTATCTTCGAGAGAGTTCCTGCTTTTGCTTCTACTTGTGCAAGATACTTCTGGGGATAGGAACGCGGCCAGGTAAAAAGCAAGCAGCAAGCAGCAAAGCTTACCATTTTTGTTTGACTGCATCCTATTAATCACCTTCCAAGGAAGTGCTGGATAGACCTTGGGATCTTTCTTTAAAGCAGATTTGGCAGAGTTTTTTTGGTTCTTGCAAGGTGAACATCCAACAGAGGCTCTTATATATGTCATAAACCTTCTCCCTGCCTCTGTGGATATGCTTAGTTCTCAGGGCACAAAAATGTTGCAGATAAATTAGGTGGAGCCTAGGAGCCACTGAGTCACAGTGTAGCCCAGGTCAGTTCAGCTGGTGAGGGTTGGGCTTCTGGTTAGAACATGCTAGCATGAAATGTCTGTTTAAAGAAGGCAGTTCAGGCTGGGGATATGGCTCAGTAGATAAAGTGCTTGCAATGCAAATGTGAGGACCAGAGTTCGGATCCCCAGAACCCATATAAACACCAGCCAGGCATGGCTGTGGCCTGCAACCCCAGCTCTTGGGAGGCGGAGACTGGAGATCCTCAGGGCAAGCTGGCTAGCTAGACCAGCTAGAACCTGCAAGCTCCAGATTCAGCAAAAGCCGGTGCCTCAACAAATAGACAGTGATTGTAGAAGAACCCAATGTCAGTCTGTAACATCTACACACACCCACTTATGTCAGCCACCACACACAAACACTCATACACACATGCATGCACACCACACACATAACTAAAAATAAAGAACATTATCAACATTATCTGAGATGGATCTGTCATTTCTTCTATCCTCTTTTAATCTGCCCAGAGAATAACATTGAGACAACATGGCCCAGAAAACACTAGAGGCTTTGCAGACATGAGAAGAAATAATTTCTAAATGCCTAAGTCATCCTAAACTGTGTCTCTTTGGGAGCTCCAGGTGTTTGCCCCATCCCCTCAGCCTCTCAGGGTGCTCTGGCTCTTCACCCAGGACCAGCCAGTGCTCTGTGGGGAAGAGAACATGTGAGAGCTGCGGCACGCACATTGTGGAGGTATATCCTACTGAGGGCTGGGTTTATCAGAGGTATGGGGCCTGAGCCCCTCTTTGCAGGAGGGTTTCCTCAGACTCCTACCCTCCCTGTGTTCTAGGTGACAGGAGGCACAAGATGTCATTCCCTCACCCCCATGAGGGCTTCAAAAGGAAATCATACACACATCAGTGCATGCCGCTTACTTATCAGATCTTGCTGGGCAACTGGCAACTCTCCGTTCTTCTGATTCCTTGCTAGTAGCTCAGGCTTATTTCATAAAACATAGAATGATAGGTTCACTTCCTGTGCTAGTCAGTGACTGCAATGTCAGCCTTTAAATCACTTGTGCTAATTGTCTTCTTCCTACAGCTTAGCTTTCAAATTGAGTTTATCTAGCACTGTGGTAATGTTGCTTCAGATCCATCGAAGAACCACCAAAGTCCCCTCCCAATGTTTAGAAAGCAAATTGGTCCGTGGTGATGTGGAACTGTTAGAAGTAAGTGTGCCTTAAGTCCTGCTTTAGAGCCACAGGAGCTAGCTGAAAGGTTTGAAGTTGACTCTATAGGTTTGGGGGTTACCACTGAAGGAGTTGAAAGGGAGGACCAGATTTGCTTTTGAGAACCATCAGTCTAGCCACAATATAATGTCTGAACTGGAGAGAGCTGAGGCTGGAGAGGGGGATGAGACCACATGGGGTAAGGGTGACAGCCACAGTAGGCAGAGGACACAGAGAAGGGAGAAGAGTCAAGAGATTTTTGCAAGAGTTTTGGCAGAGACAGAAGTTTGTGGTGAAGGAGCTGTTCAGCATGTGCTGGACTGAAGATAAGTTGGAGTAGACATTGTGTTCTTATGATTCAGAGAGGCACAAGTGATTGAATGTGTATTGGGAGTGATATCTTGAAGGTCAGGTTGGGGACTGGAATGCAAACTCCAGGTGGAGTAGATGGGTTGTCCTTGGGAGTTGCTCTGTGCAGAGAGGAAAGCCTGACACCCAAGGTCATGGCGGGAGCAGGCGGGCAGCTTGTAAAGGGAACTCTGGGTCCTGTCTGAATCATGTTCTGCCTGTAAGTGCCTGAACTCGCTGCCTGACTTCTCCCTACTTCAGAAGCTCATGCACTCGCAGAGCTCCATCTTCTCTGGGCAGTCCCCAGAAGTGTGAGCTGGCAAGATGGGAGATGGCACCTCTGCGAACTCATCCTGCCTCGGGCCTTCTGACCAAGTGTCCAGAGAAGGGATGTGGTCTGTACCACGTATCAACCTCCTCTGAAGTTGTGGAAGAAGAAAGAAGCTCTGGTGTCTCCAGGGAAGGATTCCTGTCTGTGTTAGAGAGCTCCGACTCTTCTAACCAAATTCCTGCTTTCATTGCTTTTCCTGTCTTGTGGTTGGCCCACCCCAGCCTCTTCTCTGGTTGACCCTTTCGCTCCCCACTTAGCAAACTCCGCACAGTTCCTCCTGGAGGATGCAGTTTCCCGACATTGGAAGGTCTTTCCTCTAAACTACCAAAAAGCATTGGTGGTTGGCTGGTCAGTTTCCATTTTTCCAGATAGTGGCCTGTAAGGTGGAGTTGGCCTCAGGGCTCTGAAGCTGCTCTCAGCCTCTGTCTTCCTCCTCTCCGGCATGGCTCATCTACCTCCAAACCTCTACAAGAAGTCAGTCATAACATCAGGGCCTAGTTGGCACAGTCTGCATCATCTTTCTCACTGTGGTCTGGCCTGCTCCCCAATTCCCCAAGCTCCTTGGCTCCTCTCCTCCTGTGCCAGGTCTGCCCTTTGAACAGGGATGTCTCCTCCTCCCTCAATGCTTTCTCCCAATCTAGGCCCATCTTTGATCCTCTGGACCTCTTTCCCAAACACTGCTCCTCTCTACTGCGCATAGGTCCAACCCCTCCCACTGTCCTTAACCCTTTCCAGTCCCTCCCCTGCTCTCCCCTTTCCTCTCCTGGCGTTTACCCTGCAGAGCCTTTCAGAGCACGTGATCAGCTTCTACTTCTGGGTTCTACCTTGCACAGTAGATGTTTTACCCTCCAGCTGAAGACCCTGCTGCTTGAGGACTGGGTTGGACGTTCCTTACTTTCACTGCCATCCTCAACCCCTCATGGGGCTGACTTTGGATTCTTTGAAAGAAAACTAGGCACCAGAAGGCTCACACCATCCCATTGCAGGGGACCCCTGCTGTGTCCACAGAGGGTCCCAGCACATAAACTGTGCACATCATTGAGCCTAGCTGTCATGCTGTCCTCTTCTGGGAGGATGGGGTGCTAAGTTGATGAATACATGCAGTGTTGAGAGCAGCCTTGCCTGAGGTTGTTCTTTCCTTGCTGTTAATGTCACTCTCAGCCCTGCAACAGACCTGGGGTATATTTTTAGGCAGTTGTTTCATCCCAAGGCACAGCTTTGTCTTACTGGTGTGAATGGGGTTGGCCGTTACTCTCTTTTCAAACCTAAAGGTAATAATCTCCAGATGGAAACATGCCCCCAGCCCTTCTGTTAGTTTTTCATTTTTAAGCATCCTGGAGGTTGAGTTGGGTAAATCCTTGCAGTGTTTCTTTTTTAATTGGTTATTGGTAGTTTAATAAGCCTGGGCTGCACCTGTTCTGTTACTATGCTGCAGAAAATACATTGCGTGTAGAACAAAGGCGTGTTCACAACTTTGTATAAAGTGAATCTGTGGCATCACCATCTACTCAGTGGCATAAAGAGAAGTAAGGCTGCACAGATGCCCCTCAGCCTTATGGTGTTGGATATTGCTGTACCCATTGCTAGCTGAAAATATTCTCAAGGATAAAACATCTAGTCTACCCCCTGCTAAACATCTCAGCTTGGCCTGGGCTGTCTTCAACCATCTCAGAACACACACATCAGTTGGGCTGGCTAAGCATCTAAAATAGTGCCTATTTTATAATAGTGTATTGAGGACTCATAGAATTTATTGACTCTATACTGAAGGCAAAAAGCAGCTTGGTTGTGTGGGTATTCATTGTTGGGTGGTTAATATATGTTGAGGTACAGTTTTTACTGAATATGTTATCACCGTAAAAAGTTTAAAGAGCATAAATTGGGGGCTATCTTCATACCATGCTTCATACCATGAGGCATGTAAATCACATGTATAAATTGTCAATAACTACATTTTTGTGTGTGCTTCCACACATTCATGGGTAAGGTCATATATGTAATTGTGTTGCAGCATTTGAGTCTGCCAAGGTTTCCTGTCTTAATTTTGCCTGTCTATTAAGTCCATAGGTATGTAGATAACTTAGAACGTGTGAGCACATATTTAGAGAGGGAGGCCACAGAGCTCTGTGCTCCCCAAACATCGACAAGAGCTTACAGATGTGTCAGAGCTTGCCTTCACCCTGCATGAACAAAAGCATGTAGCCTTTATGAGTTAGCCCAGGATCTTGGAACTCTGTTAACAGTGTCTTGTTTTATCCCTCTGTCTACTGACCCCTGGTCTGATCCTTCTCTTTTTCCCCCCTCCTGTTCTCTTGCTTTCTGGGAAGAGAGAACCACAGTGAGATTGAGCGTCGCAGGCGGAACAAGATGACTCAGTACATTACAGAGCTCTCCGACATGGTCCCCACCTGCAGTGCACTAGCTCGGAAGCCAGACAAGCTCACCATCCTCCGAATGGCCGTCTCGCACATGAAGTCCATGAGGGGCACTGGAAACAAATCTACGGATGGTGCATACAAGCCTTCCTTCCTCACCGAGCAGGTGCCCTGTGCATCACTCCTCTTGTGACCAGTGGGAGGGGGGAACGCCATAGGGTCACTGCCCAAAATAAACTGCGTGGGGACGTGGACCTTGAGATTGAGGAAGGGATGAGGGCAAGGAATTTTGCTTCTGTTCTTCAGCAAGAGATGTTCTTCAAGAGTGGCAGAACATTCCATTTTCTACTCTGATGGCTCCCATGTACTTTAGTGAGAAATCATTAAAACAGGGTGCACATCTCAGCAGTGTGATGAGCATGCTGATATAGGAAGATGCCAGAAACCACAGTTCCTGTGTGTGAGGGTAGTGAGAAGATAGTCATCCCATGAGTCAGCAGCCGTGATGCCAATGATGGTTGGTCATGGTCTGATCTTTCTGTGCGGTTGATATACTTTGGTTGGCAAACTACTGCTCTTCATCCCTGTATTACACATGAGGCATTCAAGGCTCAGAGGCTTTGGGGTTGCCTGAGCCCCAATGCTGTGTTTTTATACCCATGCTACTTGGGTAGAAGAAATACGTGAAATAGCAGAATGATACTAGTAAACAGATTGACACTAGCCAGGAGGCCTGTGTTCTGAGTCCCTGTCCTTTCAGGTCTGGGGCAAAGGCCACATCCACCAGTGCTTGAAGCTTTTCGTTTGCATGTCTATGTGGTGAACGTGAAGTTTTGACTTTCTGACTTCTAGAGCTTCCTTAGGATGAATGAGGTGATGGATTTGGTGGAAAGGAAAGAGTTGAAATTACGTGATTATCAGCGATGTTAATTAGGAAGTGCAAAGTATTCAGCCTGTGGAATCTTGAGTAATGGAGTGTTTAATAAGACAGAGTGCAGAGCCAAAATGAAATCAAACAGAAGTGGCTGGGTTGCAGCAAGGATGTTGCTCAGGACAGAGACTGTGAAGAAGCCATAGAATGTGTACAAAAGAGGGGAGCAGAAGGACTTTTAAAGGGGACGCAGTGTATACAGAGCCCCAGAGGGAGAAGTGAAGAAGGTTCAATAGATCACTTGTTCCATTGGAGCAAAGAATCTGTTCATGTCGTGACAAGAATCTTAGAAGAACAAGGAAGAGGAACCAACATTACTGCCATCTGTTCTGTGGTAGATGTTTTAGCAGGGGCTTTACCCTATTGGTCCCTAAAACTGAGTACCACTCTATCTCCCAACTCCATGGATGTGGTGTGTATAGCCTGACTAGCCTGCGGATGTTAGCATAATGAAAGGTTAACAGTGAGACCTGACCCGATAGAAGTTTAGTAAGTACTACTAACAGGAGGGTCAGTAAAAAATTCTTTCCCTGCATTAATTTAATCCTTACACAAAGGACTCGAAGTAACTACAATGGGATGGAGAAAGAAGGCAGCTGCATATTCATGTGCTTCTCTCCTGGTCACATGGATGATGACATTAACATGTACATTTATAGAGCATTACTGTGTGCCAACCCTTACCAAGTCCATCACACACAGAGGCTCATTCAGCCTCCCCAAATTTCACTGAAAATAAAGCTTTGTGATATATTGAAAGCTGAGGACATTGATTATTATACCTGGAGTTGTGCAAAGTGGAAGGGCATGGATGTCAAGCCCTTTACGCCCAAACTCATACTGTCTGTCTTACTGGAGAAAAGAGGAAGGGCTGGCTCTGGAAGAACAGAGCCTCAATTCTGAGCAATGAGCTCCCAGATGATGAACCCCAGGAAGAGAGGACAGAAAGTGGATATTCTGATAAGGGTGGCTCTGTCCCAGAGGACCTTGATAGTCCTTGTAAACTGGGTGAAAACGTGCATGCATAAACAAAGCCACTTAACCTCCTCCAGTATACAAAATCTCCTTCCCCAGACACCTTGTTCGATTAAAATAAAAGTTCTCCTGTTGTGATCTTCCTGACACCAAGCATAAAATGCTGATAGTCTTAGAACCACATAAGCATCTAGGAGACACCGAGAAGCTGAAGTGCAGAGTATGGGAAATGGACAAAATAAATTTCCTTGAAAAACTGTTTGTGCAGTCTGCATCAGCACTAGTTTCCCAGGCTGAGGGTGATTGACTTCCTCCTCAACTAGTGCTGGGAAACAGTCACAAAGTTCCTATGTCATGCTCCCAGAAGCCTAACATCTTCTAGGCTTTGGACACTTGGACCCCCTTGGGCAATGGAAGGACACTCTGGCCAGAGGCTCCAGAGCCTGTCCTTCGCCTCCCTCAGTTGCCTCCGACTGTGTTGTATGGAAGAGGTTCCATTTGGCATTATATTTGAAGATTGGAGGTCCAGCAAAAAAAAAAAATGCTTGCCAGCTGCTGATCCCAAAGGATTCCTTTGTTCTTTGGGGTCTGGACAATGTGTGAGAAGGTTGGAGAGGTAGTCATGGACTCTGGTGCTTGTGGAAAGGTCGGCTCCTCACTTCCTACAGGCTTGGAGCCCAGTGAATTTATTTCGCTTGATGTGAAAAGACTAGGTAGTTATCACTGAGCTGCGTTTAGGCATGGACATTTCATGTCATCAGAGTTGATTTCCGCCTCATCTGTGTCCCTCTGGGGATGACAGCAAAGCTTCCTGCTGCCTTTCCTTGGATTCCAAGTAGTTTCTTTTCTGCCTTTAATGACAGTCACACTTCTGGTAAGCCTGTGTGCCCCCAGAGCCAATACACCAGCCTCTTCTCACTGTGAAGTGATATGGATAGTGCAGTGTGCCCCGTTGCTTCCCAGGTTACTCTCTCTGTTGAGATGATAGTGATGGCTGTAGGGTTCTAGAAACCCAACAGACATACAGAGGTAAAGGAATACCTTTAGATACAGTGTCAAATTCATCTGGAACATGCAGGAAGAGGAACAAGAGTGCACTGTTTCCACAGTGAGGAGATGCTTGGTCTCTTTCCTTTTCTTTCCTTCCCATTTTTCTTCCCTCCTGTCATCCAGGGCCCTTTCTGCCATGCACTGGGTCCCAGGCCCTTCTGCAGTATCATGATTGCAGTTTCAGAACATGAGGGAAGCTCCTCAGGTAAGCCACAACCCAACACCTCCTGATCATCATTTCCTGCTCTCCCATCTCCCTAGGCTGGAAATTCCACACACTAAGAAAGGACTAGTTAAGAAAGTGTGTCTTAACTGGGGATGGTGCAAGTTTTGTGCATTTTTATAGAAAATAAACTAAACGTGAGAAAGTACTCATTTACAAAACCACGTGTATACCACAATGAGCATCTGCACAGAAGAAATTGAGGATACTCATAAGAGAATCTAGTTGATCTGGGTGGTCAGTGTACTTGCTGACAGGGGCCTTTTCTTCCCAGGAACTGAAGCATCTTATTCTTGAAGCAGCTGATGGATTCTTGTTTGTGGTGGCGGCTGAGACAGGAAGAGTGATCTACGTGTCTGACTCTGTCACCCCTGTTCTGAACCAGCCACAGTCCGAGTGGTTTGGGAGTACCCTCTATGAACAGGTGCACCCAGACGATGTGGAGAAGCTGAGAGAACAGCTGTGCACTTCTGAAAACTCCATGACAGGTCAGTGTAGCTCCATTTGACCTTGGAAAATAGTTCTTTCAATAAAACAATGGGATGCTGGAGGTCATGAAAGTTAACAAACGGTAAGATAATTAGTTTATTTAGTTTGTATAATGGCTTCATTCACCCTATAACATCTTAGAAATCCATTTTTAATGTCACTTTTTTTCTGACATTTTCCTGTAATTAGTGCACATTGCCAGTAGGAGGTGCCATTGATGCGTTAGTCAGATCCACGTGCTCTCTTGACTTTGGTACTGATGTTGACACATATTATTACCCAGGCCTTCAATTGCTGAAATATAGTTCCTTATTGAAACATTTGGAAAAGTCAGCTCTGCCATAACATACACTTTTGTCAAAATCACCGCTCTGCACAAAAGAATGCGATACAATCTCTTTGAGAAAAGTGGATTGGGAGTACAACAACACTTAGTAGTTTGTCAGTAGCAGATAAGAGTTAAGTTGGAGCCTACCGAAGCTGTCAGCACAGCTTTAGATGGCACATGGTTAAGAAATTCACAAGTATTATCGAACAGGGTGCTTGTGCTTGCAAATGGCAAGTGTGCGGGGAAGTGGGTCTCGATGTTGTCACTCATGAAATGCTACAAGGACTGTCATGTAAATAGACAGAGAGCTTTAGCACCAAGTGTAGTTGGGCATGGCTTATAATGTGGTGAGCTGAGCGTGGTGGATGTCTGAGGTGTGCAAATGGTGTGTATACCTGTGTGGGTTTGGCTCAGTCAGGTGCAGTTTTCTGTGCTCACTTCTGTTCTCATGGATAAGCAAACACATGATGGACATTTTTCTTCCAGTTGTTCCCTAACATCTCAAACAGGAAAATTTATATTTATATAAAATTTATATTTTCATCAAAAAAATTATAGATGTGTTATGCTACAGTATTTGCATTCTTCTGTTTGTGAAAATACATTTGGGCTGTGTTTCTCCCTGATCATACTGCACACTGCTGGGTTCTCTTTCCTGTGTGGTACAATGCCTCAGTTCCAATGCTTGGCACATCCATGACACATGCTCTAGACTGTGTAACTTGAACAGTGGGAATTGATTTTCTCTTAGTTCTGGAGGCTGGAAGTTCAATCTCTTAGTCCATTTGGGATCTGCAATGAAATACAATAAACTATGCAGCTTTAAATATAGAAGTATTTCTCATAGCTCTAGAGATAAGCAAGTTTAAAGTCAAGCCATAAATAAGTTTGCTGTCTGATGAGGGCCCACTTTTTGGTTCATAAATGGCACCTTCTAGCTGTGTCCTCAGAATGTGAAAAGGACTACCTAACTCTCTGGGTCATTTTTTGTAAGGGTATTAGTCACAGTCATGAAGGGTCCACTCCCATGACCTAATACTATCACCTTAGGGATTAAGATGTTGTGCTGGATAGCTTTAGTATCAACTTGACACACCTGAGTTGAGGGAGCCTCAATTGGGGAATTGCCTTCATTGAACTGGACTGTCATGTCTGTAGGGCCTTCTTGATTGTTGAGTGATGTGGAAGGGCCCAGCCCACTGTGGGTGCTGCCACCCCTGGGAAGGTAGGCCTGTGTTGCATAAGAAAGCAGACTGAGCAGGGGCCAGGAGAGCAAGTCAGTAAGTAGTGATCCTCCATGGCCTGCGCTCCAGCTCCTGCCTCCAGGTTCCTGCCCTGAGTTCCTACCTTCGGCTCCCTGATGAACTATGACCTCTCCCACTCTTGATAAGACCAGTCAAATTAGGTTAGATTAGGAATCACCCGTTTTGTCCTAGTTACCTCCTACTGCTGTTATCAAGACACCGACCAAAACTAACTTGGGGAGGAAAGGATTTAGTTGGCTTACAGCTCGCAGTCCATCATCAAGGGAAGCCAAGGCAAGAACTCAGGGCAGGAGCCTGAAGCACAGACCATGGTGGAAAGCTGCTTCCTGTCTTGCTCCACTGGCCTGTGCTCAGCCTGCTTTCTCATACAACAGAGGACCACCTGCCAAGGGGTGGCACTGCCCACAGTGGGCTGGGCCCTCCCACATCACATATCAAGAAAATGCCCCAGAAACATGGCCATAGGCCAGTCCAATGGAGGAAATTCCTCAACTGAGGTTTCTTCCACCCAGGTGCATCAAGTTGACAACTAACACTATCCAGTGTGCATTTGACCTGGTTTATCTTAATTCCCTCTTTAAAGACCCTTCTTCAAATGCAGTTACATTCTAGGATTCTGAGAGCTAAGATTTCAACTTATGAATTTTTGATGGAGGGTCATAGTTCTACCTACCCAATAATTAGGATAAGACTCAGATGGCATCCAAACTGGCAGAAGTTCAGTCATTTCCCAAAAAACAGTAATTTTCCCAGTGCTGATGATCAGTATATTGTTAAGAAAGGATTTGTGGCTTATTCAACTCTGTGTCTCCCAAAAGTGTGGTGCATCACTTGGTAGTGAGCCTCCTGTGCTTGTAAAAGAACAGTGCAAACTCAGACTCACACTTACCTGCTGCTCTCTTCCCTGGGCTAAATGAAGTCTTAAGAAACACAGAGAATAAAGTTAAACACTTGGGGGAGCAGTAAAAAGGAAAACATGTCAACCAGGAAGTGTTGGTTTTAAAGCTGAAGTCACCTCCTCGGGAAAGAGCTGTTTTTCTCCAAACTTATGTATTTGACCACAGGATGTGGCTTCTTTAACCTCATCAGGAGATCCAGGTGGGGCAGACAACAGAGGAAGTGGCAGCCAAGGCAGGTCAGGCTCAGGCCAAGGGTGTCGCTAACTGGCTCACCAGAGTCTTGTGCACATTTCTGTTTGTGTGAAGTTTTCATGCAACTGGAAAAGTATAAAGGGCTCTGTGAGCCACATTTGGCTGGAAATGGCCTTGGAGGAGACATGACCAATAGCCACAGCAGCCAAAGCTAATGCAGTAGTTGGAGGGAGGGGTCCCCCCAAGATGCCAGAGGAGACCCAGTGAATGGTGGACAGCCAGATTTCTGAGCTCTTTCCAGCCAGGATTCTCTTGAAAAGGAGATGGGTTTGGAGATGTGGGTCTTGATCCTTAGGGTAGAAGAGGGCACAGGGTTTCTCAGAACCACAGAGTGAAATGAACTCTTCCAGGACACACAGCATGTAAACCTGTTGCAATGTGGGGAGACAGCTAGGAAGAGCTCCCTAAAGCAAAGTGCATGCAGATAAGCATGGGGTTCACTGGTTGTGAGGCCAGACTGGGAGCTGAAGAGCCAAATGTGCATTTAACACAATTTTTCATTAAAAAAAAGTCTTAGGGGTAATCTGGCACCTTTGATTGCTAGACTAGTACACAGTCCTCCTATCTCTGAACCTTTGTGGTTTGGGGTCAGAAATAAGTAAATATGGGCCACTTGGGTGAGTTAGGGTGGAGAGGTACTGGGACTTGGAGCCAGGCAAGGTCTGCTGGACTAGGGACAACTTATCTGGGGCAACATAAACTCATTTCCCAAAAGGGTCTCCCTCCTTTGAACCTTTCTCCCAGGGAGTGGTCTCATTCATTGTACTTTCAGAGTTGTCTATACTAACATGTGCTGTGTGTGGCAGTGGTGGAAGGCACAAAGAACTGAACAAAAGCAGGGTTTGCAGCCTGCCATGCTGGCCCAGGGACCCCAGGCAGTGATGTTTGTGTAGAGGTGTGGTACCAAATGGGGATGGTGGAGATCTTTGTTGAACTAAATCTTCCTGTAGCTATACAGGTGGCCACCAAGGATGGTAGGAAGACTCTTGGCAGCATCACAGTGGTGTGGGCTACTGCAGTGGTTTGGTCTGTCTGTGAATGAACATTAGAGTCTAATGCTATTGAGAGACAATGGATGGAGTCCTCACCTAGCAACAGCAATGTTGTACATAGAGATGGCCACAGAAAGAGGACTAGGAGCCACTCCTTTTTGTTCTGGTGTTTACTTTGTGGTCTTAGGACATTCCTTTATTTTTTTGACCCTCATTCTTATCACAACTCAGGAGATTCCTAAGGCTTCTTCCAGCTCTGATTTCATTCTCTCATCCAGGGTCACTGCATGGTATTTAATCCACTGGTTTAGAAGTGGTAGGAGGGGGCCAAAACCTGGAACAATAACAAGACAAGCAAATGCTGAGCATTGGGGCCCAGCTGAGCCCAGTTCCCGGGAACCCTCTGCTGATTGGTGGTGACACATGGGAAGGACAGTCTAGAATTACCTCATTGCTGTGACAAAATGCAGGCAAAAGTAGCTTAAAAAGGGGTTTATCCAAGCTCACACTTTGAGCATACAGTTCATTATAGCAGGGAAGTCACAGTGACCGGAGCATAAGATAGATCATACTGTGTCTGCGGGCAAGAGACAGAGATGAGGACTGGTGCTCCACCTCTTTTGCCTTTTGTTCAGTTCGGAGCCTCAGCCCATGGAATGGTGCCACTGACATTCAGGGAGTCTTCCCACTTCAGTCAACCCAACCTAGAAACTCTCACAGATAGGCCTAGAGGTGTGTTTCCTAGGTGATTCTAGATCCTGTCAAATTGACTGATGATCATGATCAACCATCATAGGCAACATGCTGGGAGCCAAACACAAAGTGTGCTGTTCTCCAGAACTGGAACTGGGGCACACTGAGCTGGACACTGGTGAGTGCTGTGCTGTGGCTCACCCACAGCCCCATTCCTTGCATTGCTTATTTTGGCAGGTGAAGGAGAGTTGTCATCTTAAGCTTAGTACCATTAGATAAAATCTAGAAAACCTGTGTACAAGCTGTACCTGGGAGGATCGGACTTTGTAGGGATTATCAAGATGTTGAGGACCTGAAATTCTAGAGGGTGTCTTCTGTGTCTTCTCCCAAGAGACCACCATGCTCATGTTGAAGAACAACTGTGGAACCAGCCCAGGTTCAAATGACCACCCCAACTACCTTTAGTGACAAAGAAATGTATTGGGTCATACAACTGAAATGGGTTTCTTGCTTCAGGTATGGAAGGACCCAGATGATCAAACACCACTAATACACCTAATCTTCATAGTAACCAGAACTTACTTCCAACCCTAAAAGTAATACTCATAGAGCTCTTACTGACATCTCTCGTGGACACATCACAGTCGGGGAAATTCCTGGCTGCCTTATGTGCCTGTTCCAGCTGAGGTGAAGCAAGGCAGCAGTTACTCTGCCTTCCTGTTTCAGCTGTTACTGTCAAAAAGATCCTTCTTGTGGTGAGTTTGTTGCCCATTTCTGTGATTTCTGTTGGTGATTTCACTATTTTAAACTGCCCCCAAGTGCTGTTCTGAAGGGTATAATCTGCCTCATGAAGGAAATGGGTATGTGTTAGGTAGGAAACCTGCATCCATGTACTAGTTTTGAGCATTGTGTTAACCAATCAGCAGTGTATGTTGAATGACGTGTCGTTAAACAGACTCACTCATAAAACAAGTCTGTGTACTGACTGCTTGATAAAAACATGAGCTGGGGCTTCAGGAACCAACCCTGTATTTCCTTTAAGAGCAATGGTTCAGCATTTACTTGTCCAGTGTTCACAATAGCTTTGTGAAACATAACTGCCTTGAGTAATGCAAATTGACCCTGAGCCTCTTTCTTCATTCCCAACTTTCCTTTCTTTCCTGTGGGACAGATCATGAGCAGGTTCTCCTTTTGTGATATCACACATGTTCACAATGCAGCTGAGGGCTTAGGCCTCTGTCTGTGTAGTACCTTACATGTAGAGTGCCTTTCTGCCAAATTCCCTTCAAATATCCCAGGTGAGCCTTCCTCAGCTCAGTTTGGACCCCATGTCCTGACATGTCCAGACTGGTCCTGAGGGCTAAGGAGACTCTCAGCCAGGCTGTAAACCCAGCCTATCCACCCAAGGCACTTGGACCGAAGTGTTGGGCAGAAGTGATCAAAGGAAGAAGGGTTGCTGAGTAACAGGCCTCAGTAGTATTTGAGGTGATCCTAATGGGGAAGGATGGAGCATTCTGGAGAATGGAGCGTTCCTTTTTCTCTCATTGAAATGCTAGGTGCCTTTGGGTGAAGATGAGTAAATATGGTGCATGGAGGACGGCAGAAATTAGGTGTAAGCATTGTTGGGGAGGAGGCTGCCAAAATAACCACTGCGGATGTCTGAGTGACCTGAGCATCCTCTCTCAGTGGGGAAGAAGGGAAAGGCAGAGAGGCCCAGGACATTCCAGGTGACAGCAGGGCCTTGAGCTGTAACTGGATATGCCCCAAGCCTGGGGTTTAGAGAGCAAACAGGGGACAGCAGAGGGGCCACCCAGGTGACACAGAAGGAGCCAGTCCACTGTTTTCTAGTGGTTGAACTCTAGAAAACCTTCATCTCAATGAGCAGAAATGGGAGGCACCTTGCCATTGACCCCGGCACCTCACTGAGAGGGTTGACCTAGGTTCTCCAGCCAGGAAGAGGATGTGGGAGAGGTTAATCTGTGGGCAGCTCAAGGGGAAGTTCATGTGGAACACTGCCCCTGCATTGTACTGCTGTGGTTAAAGTTCTGCAGGGCTCCCCTACATTCAGAGAATTGGGTCAGCATTTTGAGTTAGTATAGGGAATAACTTTGAAGTAGACCACCCAGCAGTGGAAGGGTACATGCAAAGAACAAACCACCCACCTTTCTTCCTTTTCTTTTTCAATGACCATTTGTTCATCCATTCACAAATACCTGTCTTGTGCAGCTGTGGACAGGGATGCAGTTCATCCCATGATCAGCCTCTCCAGCTCCTTACCCATAAGCATGCTCAGCTTCTGTTTATGAATGAATAAACACCCATTTCCCAACCATTACATCCCAGATTGTGATAATTTGGGGAGAACCCGAGCCAGGTTGGTCCCCAAGGCTTCAGCTGGAAAATCCCTGTGCATGAGTCATACACCCCAATGGGCTGTGATTAACTTTCCTATCTCCCTGCGAGCTTTGCTGAAGTCCAGAGATACTTTCAGTCTTGGATCACAGGATTTGGCCAGGCTCCTGTCTGGGCACAGATAGCAGCTCTGAGAGCAGGCCACTAGGGAGCCATTTTCAGTCAGCTCTACAGCTCTGTGCAGAGCCTCATTAGGCAGTTTCCATGAGAGCTTCAGAACACCACATTCACTCTAGAGTCTCCCTGCTTGTCTGGGAAAGAGGACTCTTCTGGGATGTTGGATGCTGGTGACTTTTCTTTTCCTCATTCAACCATAGCAGTGAAATATTAATACTTAAAATTAACCCATGTTGGTTTCTCTGGCACTTTTGACCTACTGCAGAGGCTAGCAATGCATACTGTGTACTAACTTCAGTCACTTGGGGACAACTGGCAGGTATACTTGTCCAGAATTTGGTGAGGGGACCTGGTTAAGGTGTTTTATTAAAGTACCTGGGTAGCTCAGAGGCACTGACAGAGATGAAGACCCTAGTTGTTCTGGCCTCCTCTGCCTCATTGCAGTTCTGAGCATGGAGATTACTGCCAAAATCCCTGAAGCAACTTGTCCAGCACAGCAGCTCATGCCAAGCACATCTGGACAGCACTGAAGGCTCAGGGGTACATGAGAGGTGAATGGTGTCAGAGCTCTGTGACCAAGGCAGACCTGTCTCAGCACCCTGCTCAATCCCCTGCAGTGGTTCTCATTAATAGCACTGGATCAACTGTGTGATCATCACTTACAAACCTACTGGAAATGAGTCTCAGCTCACCCAGGACCCACTAAACCAGAAACTAGGGTCCCATAGTCTCTATGGCTACTCGTTTTCAGCCCTTGTGATACATGCAGCAGTTTGAGACTTGCTGACTTAGTGATACTACCCTGGGACTTTAAGTCAAATTTCCTTGACCTTGTCAAGCTCTTTGATCTCTTCCTTGGACGGATTAGGGATGGAAGATTCTGTGAAATGTCTTACTAATTGCACACATGTTGATCTGTACTATGCTAGTCGATCTTTTTTTTGACGAGGTCTGCCTAGTCACAGCCTGCCTGAAAGCCACAATGTGACCAGGGTGGCCTCCATCTGCCTCTGCCTTCTGAAGGCTGGGATTAAAGGTGCATGCCACCATGCCCAGCATGGCAATTCAATCTTGGTAAGATCTGGCCGCAGTATTCTGTGGACCATCAGTACCTGCATCTTCTGGGAGCTTCCTGAAATGCAGACTCAGCTCCACTGCAGGCCTGCTGACTCATATTACAAAGAGTCTCATATTACAAAAGGAGAAAGGATTTATTTCGACTCATGCTTTCAGAGGTTTCAACTCATGATTGTCTGGATCCAGTGCTTTGGGCCTAAGGCAAGGCAAGAATATGATAACTGTAGGGATGTGTGGCAGAGGCTGCTCGCCTCATGATGGCCAGGAAACTGAGAGAGTGACAAGAAGCAGCCAGGGACAAGGTATATTTTTCCAAAGCATGCACCCAGTGGGTGACCCACTTCCCCATCTACTTCCTACCTTCCATAATTCAACTCTCCTCTGAACACTGCTTACAATGGGACCAAGACTTCAATATATGAATGGGGGCATTTTATATCCAATCCATAATAAGTTCCAAGAAACCTACATAGTGTGTTCCCGTTAAAGTTGGAAGGAAGCTGAACTAAAGAGTTAGCAAGTTGTGGTGAAGGCAACTTGTAGTAGCTGGGGTTGGGAGTAGCCTTTGGAAGCAAAATGGGAATGAGGTAATGTTATTTGCCCCAGCAACTTCCACTGCCCTTCTTGTGTTCGCCCAGCTCTCCAGGATTTGACCAAGCCTTTAGAGAAAACAGATAGAGAAGCAGTCTCTGGAGTTTGCTGCCTTCTCACTGTTCAGGGCTCAGGCTAACCAAGGCCCAGAATCTCATGGTATCATCTGTCCCAGATGTAAGGAGGTGTTAGTGCTCGCATGTGTAAAACCCTCATAGACACATCTGATGAGAGGTAGAATCGCCCTGGGAGTGTTGCTCTGAGGTTGACACATCCCAACTCTCTACCAAAGATTGGGATGAAGTTTTCACCATTAGTAGATGGTACTTTGCTATAGAATGGAGGAAGAAGAAACCATAGGGTTGCCCACACTGTCACCCTGGGAGGAGAGTCCAGTGGTGCCAGATAGGCAGGGAGACAATGTACCTGGGCTGCATGGGCCTGGGAAAATATCTGGTAGTTGTCAGCATTCAGTCTCAGCCCACCCAGGGCAGCTGGACCTTCTTCGTAGCACTTTACAGAAGAGGCCAAGGACAGACTGTGTGGAACTTAGCTATGCCCTTGAGTCCTTCAGGGGAAGAATGTGAGGCAGATAATTGGTCCCACAGGGTCCTGTGAACTATGCAGTTCACCCTGTGGTATCATTTCTGGAAAAAGATGGTGTATTTCCAAATGTCAGTCATGAAGGTAACTTCATGAAAACCATACTTTCAAATACATCGCTTATTTTCTTTGGAATACCTCAACTTAGTCTTTGGACTAATGCCAGAACCTGAAACTCTAAACACATTCAGCAGTCCATTTCTTGCCATATTAGGCAACATAGTAGAAAAATAAAATTCTGGGTTTTATCTCAACTATTAACACTGTTACTGAGTTTCTGTTGTTTAAAAGAGAAATAAAACATCTTAATGGCTAGAAAAGCATGTTTATTTGATTTAGGCCACTGGAAATTGCCCAGTTGTGTAGTAAACACTTAAGATTCAGGAAAAGCATTTGGAGTTGGGGTGCCAGAGGTGCATGTGAGGGTGCAACCCGAGCACTGCGGCCTGGTGTTTTGTATCTTCGCAGAGACATTCCTTCCCATGAAACCACAGCTCCGTCCATCCCAGATGTTTCTTTGGAGCCGGTTCAGTTCTTTCTCATTGTTAAATATTTATACAACCTGTCTTGTTTTGCTTCACAAATACATAGCATGCTGCTGCTCTGAATTGTTTGTGTTTTTCTCTCATATTTTATGTTGAAAGATATTTCATGAATCTGGACAGATCTTCAGCCTGAGCTGCTGGGTTCATTATCACGGTGGTGTCACAGTAGGTAAAGGAGCCAAAGCCATGTTTTTGCACATGCTGCATTTTCCAGCAGGGCTTCCTTTCCTGCATGCTGACAAAACTCCCATGAGGTGGTACAGTGGGAGCCAAGCACGGGACTAAAGGGAAGATGAAAAGGGGGCATGGGGGCATCCAGGGGAGATGGAGGACCCTGTCCTTGGTTGGCTGGCCCTGGTGACATTGAAGCCCATGGCTCCTCACCCTGGGGGGTAACTAACTCTGCTGGTCTTTATCTGTAAATGCAGACAGCAGTGTGTCCCACGAGGGACTGATTCAGAGCACATCAGAACTAATTTGTGGGACAGCAATAATGGTCATGTTTGGAAACTGAGTCTTCAGTCATTTCTGAGTAATTAAAAATGGCACTGAATCACTAATACAATTGGATGGTTTTCCAATCTCTCTTCTTGCCTGTCTCTTAAAAGTATCTTGGGACTTTGATACTATTGACAAGGGACCTAGTGATGGTCCACTTTTAGCCCATGCTTGAGACTGTCAACACAGATTCAGGAGGAGCAGAAGAGAGCTAGACTTCCTCTCGTCCTTTCTCAGTTCTGTTCGTTCATTCATTTCTCCAGCACACACTCACCAAGCACCAGCTGGCTTTATGTGAGATGCCATGTTAAGAGTTAGGGATATAGTGATGAGTTAAAGTAAAGTAGACAGACTCTCAGGACTTTATCATTTAGGGGGAACACATACCAGAGAAATAATCATGTTTAGCACATGGAACACAATGTGACATGGAGGGGAAGCCCTCAATGGGAACAGAAGGCAGTTGCATGGCATTGGACCAGTCTGGGAAGGTTGGGAAAGGCTCTGGGGGTGGGTGCTGCCTAGTAAGAGCTGGCAGAGTTGCAAACCAGGAGAGGTAGACAAGGGAGGGGAGGGTAGTAGTTATTTCTAAAGCATCATGGGCCACTTAGCGTTTCCAAGCAAAGGGGTCCTGTGACCTCTGTTGTTTATGTGGCCATAGCAGGGAGAATGGGGTGGAGAGACAGACAGGATGGAGGGGAGCAGAGTTCAGTTCAGGGGGGTGCAGAGTGTTCAGTTTAGGAAGATGTGGGAGTCATCCAGGTAAGAGATGGTGCAGGCTAGGGCTGGGTGGTATATGTCCTCTCTGGCAACTGCAAATAACCACAATCTGGACAGCTTAAACAACAGGGATTTCTCCTCTCACAGCTTTAGAGGCCAAGTTTCAAAAGCCTAGTGTGAGCTGGGTTGGTTCATTCTGTGGGCTCTGAGTGAGAATCTGTTCCAGGCCTCTCTCAACCATCCTTGTCTATCCTTATAACTATCCCTTGGATCTCAGCCTCCATCGCCATGTGGTATTTACCCTGTGTGTCTGTGTCTAAATCCCCCTCTCTCAGAATTCCAGTTGTATTAGGTTAGGACCCACTTTCATCCAGTATGATTTCATTTTAACCTGATATTATATATATATATACTACAAAGACCTATTTCCAAAGAAAGTCACACTCATAGGTTCCTAGTGGATGTAAATTTGAGGAATACATTAACAAATCGAGTCTAGGTGGTAAAAGTGGAAGTAGAGGACATAGTTATGTCCATGAGATTTTGGGGCATAAAAACCAATAAGGGGAGTTGACACTATGGATCTAGCTCTTACTCTACTCAAATGAGATTTAGAAAGCTGGTATCTCTGGTCTTTGGTGACCTTTATCAACCTTTGACTGACCTGTGTGCTCATCCCTGAGCTCTCATACTGAGTCCATTTGCAGAGCTGATCCCCTCCTGCGATGTGTTTGTGGTGACTGATAGATCCCTCTGGACTTGTCAGCTCTTTGCTTAGATCAGTTCAGTTGCAATATGCCCTGACGGGAAGTACTTGTACTCAGGGCTATTAACATTTTATAACCATGAACCATCCTGCTCTATGAGTCAACAGGGTCACAATCCCTAGGAATGGGTCTTGCAGGCCTGGGGGTGGCATGTGACTTTGCTTGCCCAGCATCTTGGCATGGTGCCTGTTCAGCCGGGATCATGGTACAGGTTGAGCCATGCTGTCCAGCTCCTCAGCTGCTCCTTACTTGATTCCTTCCCATTTCTTTCCAGCTGGACCTACCAACGGAAGTGGGTTCAGGCCTGCCCTGGGTGGAATAAGGAGCAGTATGTTCCTCTCCACACCTATCAGACTTGCTGGGGCTGGAATTCAGACCCCACTAAGCAAGCAGCTTACCTTTTCACAATATTTGCCCTGCTCTCGGGCCAGCCCCAGCACTAAGCCTGGGCTTCAGTATCTCTTCACTTGTTGCCTGTGTTCTGACTCAATTCATCATCTGATGCCTGAGTCCTGCCCAGTTCTCCCTGTCTTAGACTAGACTTGCCACTTTGCTCTGTCTGCGTGGTCAGAAGCAGAGCCCAGAAATCTAGTTTGGGCCAAGCCCGCTTTCTGCAGTAAAGGGTGACTGCAGGAGAGCTTTGGTTGTCAATGATATACCTGGGAAGAGGGAACTTCAGTTGGGAAATTGCCTCTCTTTTGGCCTGTGGGCATATCTTATAAGGCATTTTCTTCAATCTTGAGTGATATGGGAGGGCCCAGCCCGCTGTGGGTAGTGGCCACCCCTGGGCAGGTGGTCCTGGGTTGTAGAAGAAAGCAGGCTGGGGGCTGGAGAGATGGCTCAGCAGTTAAGAACACTGATTGTTCTTGCAGAAGACCCGGGTTTGAATCCCAGCACCCACATGGCAGCTAACAACTGTCCGTAACTCCAATCCCAGGGGATCCAAAACATCTTCTGATCTCCGCGGGCATTGCACGACACAGGTGCACTTACCTACATGCAGGCAATACACGCATACACATAAAATAA
>NW_008355786.1:811155-813506 GCF_000622305.1 Nannospalax galili | reverse complement strand
AAAGAAAGAAAGAAAGAAAGAAAGAAAGAAAGAAAGAAAGGCTGAGCACAGCCCAGAGGAGTAAGCCAGTAAACAGCATTCCTCCATGGTCTCTGCTTCAGTTCCTGCCTCCAGGTTCCTGTCTTGAGTTCCTGCCTTGACATCTCTTAATGAAATAAGCTCTTCTCCAAATTGGTTTTGGTCAGTGTTTCATTCCAGCAACAGAAACCAAACCATAACAGTGACCTTGGCTAGGGGTAGTTTGAATGGAGTTGGTGGTCTAGAGTAGGTTCCTAGTGGATGTGAATTTGAGGAATACACTAACAAATTGAATCTAGGTGGTAAAAGTAGAAGTAGAGGACATAGCTATATCCAAGAGACTTTGGGGCATAAAAACCAATAAGGGGAGTTGACACCATGGATCTAGCTCTTACTCTACTCAAATGGGATTTAGAAAGCTGGTATCTCTGGTCTTTGGTGACCTTTATCAACCTTTGACTGACCTGTGTGCTCATCCCTGAGCTCTCATACTGAGTCCATTTGCAGAGCTGATCCCCTCTTGCGATGTGTTTGTGGTGACTGATAGATCCCTCTGGACTCGTCAGCTCTTTGCTTAGATCAGTTCCGTTGCAATATGCCCTGAAACAATAGAGGAAATGGTATGGGCCAGGATAACCCCTGGGAGCAAGGAGAAGCAACACGTGTCTAGTAGGCGCAGGCACTGGGAAGTTTTACCTCCAGCTCAGGGCATATACTTCTGTGACAGGGACTGACCCTGCTCAGGCCTGGCTCTGGCAATGTTCGCAAAGCCAGGCTCTAGATGTAGGTATGAATGCTTGCCGCTTAGCTGCTACGCCTATGTATCCAGATGCTTCCTTTGTAGTTGGGCTCTGAAGCCCGTATCCTGTATCCTCACTGGTCTCCTTTCCCCTCCTGTCTTTGGGCCGTCTCTGAAGACCTGTCATGCTTTGTCCAGAGTAATAACCTGTTGGGAAAGGGCTGTAAAATAGAAGCCTACCTGGGCTTTGCAATAATGACTTGCCCAATCATGTCCCCAAATGACTGGGCTTTCTATCCACTGTGAGCCTCCCACTGCTAGAGAAGGAGCTGAGATGCTTTTGGCCTCCCGTAGGAGGAGTTGATCAGAGATGTGAGGGAAGCAGCCACCACTGTGACCATGGCACTCACTCATGTGATGTACATACAACCAACTGACTTCTGCACTATGGTGTTAGAGCACAGGCTACTTCCCTACAGGGAAGGCTCTGAGTAGATCATTCAGGGCCTCCATCCTTTGCAAGATGAGCTGTTGGGACTCCTGTGCCCCATTTGGGAAAATAAGATGGTGCTTTTTAGATCCAGCCTTTACCTAACTCCTGAGGGCAGAGGGTCTTTGCCCTAGGAAAGGGGTGGATGAAGTGCAGGTTTTCTTAAATTGGGTCAATACATGTATTTTTCTTTTATTTTGAAAAAATATTTTATTATTTTTATTTTATGTGTTTGAATGTATTGCCTACATGTTGTGCACTGCCCTCAGAAGTCAGAAGAGGGTATCGGATCTCCTGGAACTAGAATTATGGATGGTTTTTAACCACCATGTGGGTGCTGGGAATCAAACCTGAGTCCTCTGCAAAAATCGCCAGTGCTCTTAACCTCTGAGCCATCTCTTCAGCCCTCATACATGTATTTTTCATCTCATCAAAAGCATGTGAATTATGTTTGGTGATGGTGTATATTATCCTAGGACACAGGAGGTTGATGCAAGAGGATCAAGAGTTTCGAGTTAGCTTGAGCTATATAGGGACTTGTAGGCCAGCCCAGGCTACTTAGTAAGAGCCTATCTTTTTTTTTTTTTTTTCTAAGTGAGCTAGATCTGAGATCCCTGACTAGAGATTTAACCAACTTAAAAAAAAAATTGACCCCGAGGTGTGGTCTAGTTCTGTTTGGTTCTGTTGCTGTGTTAAAATGTCCTATGTAGAAAAACAACACAAGAGGGGCTGGAGAGATGGCTCAGCAGTTAAGAGCACTGACTGTTCTTGCAGAGAACAGTACCCACATGCTGGCTAACAACTAACTGTAACTACAGTTCCAAGGGATCCCATGCCCTCTTCTGACCTCCATGGGCATTGCATGACAGAGGTGCACCTACCTACATGCAGGCAATACACTCATACACATAAAATAAACAACATATTTTAAAGAAAAATCAAATCATGAAAATTGCAGGTAAATGGACAACACTGGAAAACAGTTTATTGAGTAAAGTACAACCTGAAGTCGCTGCAGAAGCCAGAAAAGTAGGAAGGGGCCATGGAGTAAAGGGGTGAAAAGGAGCTCTAGAGAAGGGAATAGGACACAGGTGCTAGCAAGGG
>NW_008355786.1:786097-810373 GCF_000622305.1 Nannospalax galili | reverse complement strand
TTGCTCTTGCAGAGGACTTGGGTTCGATTCCTAGCACCTACATGGCAGCTAACAACTGTTCATAACTACAGTTCCAGGGGATGTATCGCCCTCTTCTGACTTCCCTGGGCATTGCATGATCCAGGTGCACCTACCTACATGCAGGCAATACACTCGTATACATAAAATAAAAATAATAAAATATTTTTTAAAAAAGAAAAACCCAGAAGAGGAAAGGGTTTAATTGGCTTACAATTTCAAGTTACAGTCCATCATTTCAATTAAGGCAGGAGCTACAAGCAGCTGGCCACATCATGCCCACAGTCGGAAGAGCAGAGAGAGGTGCACTGGTGCTAGCTTGCTGCTTATGCCCAGCTAGCCTTCTTCACTTGTATACAGTTCAGGGCCCAGCATAGAGAATGGTGCCTCCCACATTGAGGGTGGGTCTTCCTATCCCAATTAGCAATCAAGACAATCCCCCAGACTCATGCCCATAGGCCAACCAGATCTAGATAATTCCTTGAGACTCTCTTCCCAAATGGTTGTAGCAAGTTGAGACTAAAAGCTAACCATCACAGGTGTTTCTTTAAAAGACAAAGATTCACCTCCCAAAGGCTGGTTCTGTACATTCTCAGTTTAGTATCATGGCTTTTTTTGAAACAAGGAACGTCCAAGTCATACTTGGAAAATTTTTGTTACGACTTAGACGTTTTAACTTTTCCAGCCCTTAAAATGGTGTTACTTCATATCAATGTGCCTCAGAATTTCACTGCATCTTTTAAGTTCTGATGCTAAGTCCTAGCCTAGGCCTTTGAACTCACTGTTGGTGAAGCCAGGGCATCTGCTTGTTTTATTTAGAGATAGGGTCTAATGAACTTGCAGCGGTCCTCCTGCCTCTGCCTCCCTAGGGCTGGGATTACAGTCAAAAGCCAACACAGACAGCTAGTAATCTCCATTTTTAAAACTAACCCTGTGATTTCAACATGAACCAGAGACTGAGAACCCCTGCACCTCAATGCAATCTCTACAATAAATAAATAAACCACAAATAAAATATAGTCCAATCTGTCTTATACCTAGGTAAGAAATTTCAGCAAGATGAAAAAGAAACTATTTTTTAATTTGTATCTTTTTTTTCATTTTATTTATTTTTTTATTTTATGTGTATATTGCCTGCATATAGGTGAGTGCACCGGTGTCATGTAGTGCCTGTGGATGTTGGAAGAGGCTGTTGGATCCCCCAGAACTGGAGTTATGGACAGTTGTTAGCTGCCATGTGGGTGCTGGGATTCAAACCCGGGTCTTCTGCAAGAACAGCCAGTGCTCTTAACTGCTCAGCCATCTCTCCAGCCCCGAAAAAGAAACTTTTGAATTTACTGCACCAACAAACAGAATGTTAAAACGTTATCAGTAATTAGATGGGAAATGCACAGCATCAGCACTTTAAACTCTCTTGCCAGAGTCTACATTTCTCAACCAAGTATTTTTCATCTTAACCTTGATACTCAAGCAGTAAATCCACAGACATCCCCCACCCCTTCTATGAAAGGAAACTATGACAAAAATAGCCCAGAAATGGTATTGTTTTTAGGAAGATGTAATTACTTTGAGTTGCTTTGGAACATTTGAAAAGACATTGAATCACTTCTTCCTGGTGATGCGATTTAGATTTCAGCAACAGCCTCACGTGATGGTCAGATCTGGGGAGGGCTTTGGTTAAAAATAGCTTGATTGCAAAACCCCAGAATGATCAAGAAAATTAAAATAGTTTCTTCCAGCTTCACCAAAGAAAGATACACATCTCCCTCTGAAATGCCATGACTCAAGGCAAAGGTTGAGTGGAAATTCACTCACACTGTCTTTCCTCTCCACTGCCTTTTCAGTGGACAGTAATTGAGGAAAGCATCTGCATCCAGTTTTCTCTTTATTTTTGAAAATTCTTTGCTTACACCCGGAAGCAAAGCCTTCCCTGCCAGTCGAGTGCTCAGGCAGTGGTCTAATGGATGGATGCATGGATGGCTTGCCATTTTCCCCTTTCGAGCTGTGACATAAATTAGTTCCCAGTGAACTGTTTACAGCATTCTTCTTTAACCTTGACTCAGAGCTAGTGTTCTAAGAACTAAGAATCAGAAAAGTTTTGTGTTGTGGGGTCGCAGGGCCAAACTCCCCATGTCGTTCATGTTGCTGCCTCCATAGCTTGCCTGTGACGTGACCATCTGATCTTGAGTATAGACTGCAGGCAGCAAAGCCAGCCACCTCAGGAGAGAGCTTTTAATAGTGTGGAATAGTAATGCTTGTGCTCAGTTACAACCCTCCTCCAATGACTCCGCCACTGGCTCAAATAGCATAACTCACGTTGGTTGGGAGGGCTGTGAGTCTGCAGAATTGTGGACCAGCAATGAGTTAATGACAGGGGCTTTGCAGACAGATCCCATCTTGGGCTTGAGTCCTGGTTTTACCCCTGCCAGCTAGGTGCCTTGACCAAGGTTGGAATTCTCCCTGAACCTCTACTTCCTCATGAGGGTTGATGGGAGGATGGTATGCAGACCATGCCTGACATGCCCCAGGTGTGACTTTCCTTTTCTCTGTCTTGAGTGCCTTGGTCTTATTGGAGCTCTCTACACACAAAGCTGAATGGGTATTCATGCTCAGTTCTGGCAACATTTGTGGGACAAAATATTGAGGAAGAAGGTAGGAAGGTCAGGGGAGAAACCAGGTTCAGGAGAGGTCTAGCCTGCAGGAATGGGGCTCAGGAGTGTGTTGCACAGTTTGTCCCACCTGGAGCAAGGGAATAGGCTTTGGTCACCTTGTCCCAAGCAGTTACTGGCCATGGGTGTTGAGAGGTGTACAGTTCCTAGGAAGCTTCAGGCCAAGTGGCTTCCAGGACAGTGCTGTGAAGAAAATACAGGTATAAGCCTTTAGCTGCAACAGTTGGGGGAGAGGCACTCCTACAGGAGGCCCAGGGAGCCTGGGTGGGACATTGGCAGAGTCCCTTTAAGTAAAGGATTCCTGAGACAGAACTGGTAACCCCCAAGCTGACCAGACCTCCAAGAATAGCTGAGGTTTTCCCAGGGCAGCCTAACAAAGCAAGTGAATGCTGGGATTGGGGCGATGGGATGCTCTGCTCCCCACTCTCCTTGGGGCTGGCAACGGCCCAGCTCATGACTGAAATTGGTCTCCTGGGGCTTAGCCACCACACTTTCATGGATGAAGAGGACCTCTTTTGGGGAGGTCATTTCGTATGTCTTTCATTCTACAAGTAGTTATTCAACACACATGTGATGGAAGCACAGGATGCAGCAGTGATGGAACAGACAACAGTCACCATCCACAGTGGAGCTCCCACTGTGGCCTGGAAATTGACAAATAACCACGTGGTAAACTCAGGATGAAAAGGCTCTGTATCCTCTTGAGGGTGAGGGATAGGAGAGGAAAGAACAGGATGCTGAAATGGGAACAAGGACCCTAACTCTCCTGCTGAAGGAGGTAGGGGTGCAGAGAGGGAAATGACTCAGCAAGAGCTAAGGCTATGCTTGAGTGGAGATTCACAACTTATGGGGTTGAGCTGTGAAGTTAGTGAATCTGGGCGAGGGCAAGGCTGCCATAGGTCTGATGAGGAAAAAGGCCAGCCAGTGACAGCCCCAGAGGGCTATTTTGTGTTTGGAATTTACTCATAGTGCAAGAAGCAGTCCCTGGAAGGAAGTTAACAGGATCTGATTTGCATTTTTATATAGAAAGATTGCTCTGCTAGCTGGGAAAGAAATGTGTTATTTGGAATCTAAGAACAAGAACTAATATTTATGTACTATGTGAGGTGCTATGCAAGGTGACTTCACAAATATTTTTCCTTTAATCCTCAAGGCAGGCTTTAAAACGGTGTGTTTTGGATGTCCACTCATTCCAGCTCCATGGTTGAAGTCCATCCTTTCTCCCTGGATTACCTTTGCATACCACACTGTGTGTGGCATCTGTTCCACACCCTATGCCCTTCTACTTATTCTCCATAACTGAAGTCTTGAGAGCTGGTTTTCGATTTTGTCTTTCCCAGGCTCTCAGGGGTCCCTGTCCTTTATGGCTCATGCCCAGAGTTGGAGAGCTGTCGTTTGATGGAGTTTGATGGTGTCAGATGGGGGTGGATCTTGTCCCTTGCACACACACTCCTGAACCTCTGCAAGGCTGCATTCTCAACCTCTGCATGGTTCCCAATGGGTTTCCAGCAGCCTCAGACTTTAACTCATCACACTTGCCTCAGTGTTTCTCTAATTCACTGGTGGAATAGCGGCTGTATCACTATTGTACTGCCTCCATTTGGATGTTCCACCTGAAATCATGAAAAGTGATCTTTCCTGGTCTCATGCGTTTCTCAAATGTCCTGAGGTCTAGCATTCCAATCTGCTGTTCTTTCTGGGGATCTGTTGTGTGGAGTCAGGTGTTATTCATGCAGGTTTTTCAGACCACTTCTTTACTCAAGTGAATCTTCTCTCCTTTTTTTTTCAACCCAAGTCTCCAATATGTAACAAGATTGAATTGATGCTAGTGTGTATTTCTTTGAAGCTTAATGTGTTGGGATCAGGAAACACGCATCTAGGGGCAGTAGCTGGGGGCAGCTGTGTGCCTTGCTCTTTCCTGGTCACTCAAGAAGCAGCCCATCATCCATTCCATTTTTGGAGTCCTATCCTGGAAAGCAGCCTGAAGCAGCCTTTCCTCCTGACCTTGGCAGGTCAGCTAGCCTCTCTGCCTTAAGCCCTGGGCCACTGGTCCTTTGTTTCCTGGCTCCCTATTTTCTATCTCCTGCTTGGAGTCTGGACACTTCTGTAAGACTCCTTTACTTCCTTCTTTGGCAGACCATTCTTTAATACAGTCATCTGTGGGCCTCTGAGTTGGATTAGTTTAAGGGCCAAAGTGGGGGTGCTCAGGTGCCTTTTATAAAGGCTGTAGTAGTTGCATCCAACTTGGACACAGCCTCATGTGTACTTTATTAAGTCTCTAGGTGGCTTATTATATCTAATACAATGTAAACACTACATGAGTTTGGATCTTGAATGTCCCCCAAAGGTCCATTTAAAGATTTAGAACCCGGTGTGATACTGTTGGAAGCTGCTAGGATATCTAAGAGTTGGGACCTGGTAGGAAGTCTTTAGATTTAGATATTAAGGGCATGCTCATGAAGAGGGTTGTGGAAAGAAGGTCTGCTCTCCTTCTGTTTCTCTTCTTGGCCACAAAGTGAGCAGATTTTTTCCAAATGCAATCTTGCCATGATGTGTTGCCTCACCACAGACCCAAATGCAATATGACCAACTGATGAGGACAGAAACCCCCAAAACCATGAGCTTAAATAAGTCTCATCTCCATATAAGTTGATGGGCTCTAGCATATTTGTTATAGTGACAGAGAGCTGACTGAGACAGTCTGTAAATAGCTATCATGTTGTGCTGTTCAAGGGATAATGGCAGGAAATTGAAGTGTGTCTGTGGTCAGTACAGGTGCATGTCTTTTAGTATTTTTTTGGTCCATGATTAGTGGAACCTGTAGGCGATGCGGAATGCATGGACCCAGAGAGAGGACCAACTTTATTTGTCAAACTGCATTGCTGCTCATTCCTGTTTCCATCATCCCAGGTATACAGCTGTGTTTGGGGGGGGGCGGGGGTTATAGAAATTCTTTGGTGTCTGTGTGACCTAACTACCTTCCACTGTTTTTCTTCATGTGGATGGGTTTTCCTGCTGTTTTGATATTTTTTAATCACTTTCACTAGCTAATTGTGAAGGAGAAGAACCATGACATGGAGTTCCCTCCTCAAATGCCACGTCAGTCCGGCCTCCTGCTGTACCTCAGCCCAGCTGTCTTCAGCCCCCGGTAGACGATCACTTACCCTTAAAATTAAAACCTTTAGACCCACATTTCTGGCATTTTTGTAGCATGATCCCCCAAGAGGAATATATTTCTTTAAATCACACTCCAACATATTCTAAACAGGATAAGGAATTTGTACTCTTGTCTACAGATTAAATAGCAGAAGAGGTGCCAGCCCTGGAGGACTGTGGGGTGATGATTTTATAATGAATAGCAGAGCAGCAGGCTGCAGCAGGAGGCGCCCCTGTGATTCCACATCATGTTTGGAATGTGAATGAAAGATAGAGTTCTGGAGCACTGCTCAGATAAGGGTTCCAACTGCCAAGGTGGTAGAGTGGCAAGGTCTGTCCCCTGGGCACTCTGCCCTCCTTGGTAGGGATGTTTCCTTCCTGGGTTCTGATCTTGGGCTGCGCTCTGCTTATGAGATGATTGCTCCCTAATGCTGCCTGCAGACTATGGCTGCCCTGTTTTGCCATCTTCTGCCTGCCCCTTGCTAGTTAACACCTCATTAGCGCCTTTCCCATATGGAGGGTGGGGGATGGGGGAGTGACAGGCAAACCAGACTGCTTGACAGGAAAGCTCCTTTTCAGTGTCTGTGAGACAGGGACCCATCAATGGCAGTTTGCCAGTCCTAACCAGCTCTCACCAGAGCCTGTTTGTTTTGTTATTCTATTGTCATAGGCTTAAGTCTAACCCAAACCCCAGCACCATCTCTCTTGGTCAGAAAAGCAAGAGAAGGGGCTCTGAGGGTGTAGTTCCCCACAAGCCTGTTCCTGCTCCCAAATGGCAGCTCCACCCTTGAGCCATGAAGGGACATTGCTCTGCCAAGTGGATGGGACTGTTGCTACTAACCTTCCTTTTTTTCCCCCGACAGGCATTTCCCATAGATTGATGCTTTCCGGTAGTAGTTAGGCACGTAAATCCCCAAGGTAGGGTGTTCTTGTTCCTTGGATGTTAGAGATGGGCAGTATTGGATATGAATGCTCAAAGTTAGGAAGATGTGCTTCTAAAATATAAACATTGATGTGTTTGAAAGGGGAAATTGTGCCAGTTTCCCCAAGCACTTCTAGGGAGATGGAAGTTTTGTTTTGTGCTGTGCTGTGGCCTTTGCAAGGTGATATCTATTGTCAATAATATGAGGGGGTAAGTGGGGCTGTTGGATGCACATTTCCTCAAACATCTGGAGTCTCTGGCTTTCCAACATATTTGAGAGATAGAATCTTCCAGAAAACTCAACTCTATAATAGTTAATTTTCTCAACTCTGTGAAAAAATACCTGAGAGAAGCCAAGTAAAGGAAGCATTTCTTTTAACTCATGGTTTAAGAAGGGCTACGGTCTATCATGAGGGGAGGCGTGAAGGCTGGAACTCGAAGAAACTAGTGACCTTAGGTCTACAGTCAGGAAACAGAGAGTGGGAGGGCTGGTATTCACTTGGCTGCCTCCTTTTGCCAGTTGTGTCCAGTCCAAGGCCTCCTTCCCATAGAGTGGTGCCACCCACATTCAGGGTGAGTTTCCCCTCTTCAGTTAAACTTCTTTGGAAACATTCTCAAGAGCATGTTCAGAGGTGTGCTTCCTAGGTGATTCTAAGTCCAGTCAAGTTGAGAGTGAAGATAACCATTACTTCTATCTACCTTCCTGGGTCTCTGTGTCCTACAGTGGCCCCATTCTACCTCCAGCTTCTTTGCCTCTGAGTCTCATTCTCAGACCACATTCCTGTTTTCCCACACTTTGAGCCCTTGCTTTGGGAACTGCTTCCCTTTCAGCTCCACCCCTCATTAAACTTGAAGCTTCTTTCAACATGTCCTCTTACAAGAAGCATCCCTGTTACCATGTCCTCTCTGAAACTCAGCACACCCTCTCTGGCTTGGAGTGCCTCTCCACAGACTGTCCTATGTCTTCTCCAGCCCCAGCTGAACTGGTTCCATAATTAGGTGGGAAGAGCATATGCTTCCCTAGAGTGTGAACTGCTATGCTGGCACAGTAGCTTGAGTTTCAAGGTTTATGTTGGAAGGAAGCAAATCACAGATCCTTGCTCCACACCCAGCTTCTAGGTGTTCATGAACTTCTATGCACTCTCTTCTGATAATATTATTTTGAGGAAAGAATAACTTTTGCCCTGTGGGTTATTCCTGTGCCAGGAGACAGGCTGTCTTTTCAATCCATCATGTGCACAGTACCATTTTCTCCCCTACCAACTTTAATGGCAAGTGTCATGAGTGATATAGAAGAAACTGTCAGGCCCACAGTAACACCCCTGGGTTAGGAAGCTGCATTCAAGCAGCCTTTAAGCCATGTGTTCCTACTTGTAAAACATTTTCTAAACTCAATTGCCAGTAAGTCCAGTGGACAAATGATTCTGAAATGGCCAGAGGGATATCCATAGCCTGCCAGTCTCTGTTGATCCCTTCCTCTGCCTGGATGATCACACAGAGCCAGGAAAGAAGAGCTGCATGGGATGCTTGGTGGCTCAGGCACTTAAGGAGGACTTGTGTTTGCTGTCTTCTGCCTACGAATATCAAGAGCTTAGCTTCTAGACTCTGTTTAGGATTCCTGCTGCCAAAGGAAAAGACTCTGTTAGGCTAAGGTGATGTGAAAAGTTTGTGGTGAGAACCTTGAGTTTTAATCTCTAAGAGTTCCTTAGAAAAGTGGGGAAAGAACACAGAGACATCCACAGGAGCACCTAAGGAGCTGTGACTCAGTTGCTGTCTACTGATGACTGCTAGGCCTACCCAGAAGGTGGCTGTGATTCAGGGCAGAGCTATTTGGAAGTCTATTGTATGTGAAGTCCCTGTTCCAGGGGACATAGAGCTTCTCATTTGCCAGCTGTGCTCATAGTTTATAATCTAGGAAAAGAGGCAAGCCATTGACTAAGTAGCTATTCAGTGCCAGGATAGCAGAATGCAAAAGCTCCCCAGAGTTCCCAGCCCCTGGTTATTTACATACTACCTAAGTACTGCTGATAGGATTTTACTAATAAAATTAAAGTTTCAAGTCAGTTGACCAGGTAGATGTGACCCAATCAGGTAAGCCATTGATAAACAGAGCATTTTACCCAGTGAGTATCAAAAGAGACTGTCAGGCACACTGAAGGACTTGATATGCCATCACTGGCTCTGAAGATGGAGGGAAACATGAACAAGAATCTGTAAGTGGCCCCAGCTGCCAGCCAGCAAGGAGATGGTACCTCAGTCAGACAACTGCATGGAGCCAGATCTTACCAAGAACTTGAATGAGTGAGGGGATGGATTCTTCTCCAAGTACAAACTCAGCTCAGCTTGTGCTTTGATTTTGGCACTCTGAGATACTCATTGGAGAGCTCTTTGCATGGGCTGGATATAGCTTTAAGAGTAGAGCATCATTGGACCAGAGATAAACATGGGTGTGTTGGTGAGAACAGCAAGGTAGAGAACAGCCACCTTTCCAGAGCAAAGACTTCAAAGAGGAGAAAAGGAAAGACATCCTCACTTATTTCTTAGGATTTCAGCTTCACATTATTCTCCAAATATTTACTATAAACTCAACTCTTAATGTGGCTCATGCAGGGTTCTCAGTGAGTGTTAGCCTTGGAGTAGTTCAGGCCAGAGGACTATCAGGCACAGCCAACAGCTCCATCTGGGCCACAGAAAATGTTTCTGTGGAAGAGTGGAGCTTTCTGACTCTGCTTGAGTATTAACTCCCCTTACCGAACTGAACTCAAGTGAACTTGAACCTTGAATAACCAGGTCCTGCTGTGTTCCTGCCTTCCTGCCTGAGAGCAGGTATTGCATTTAGTAACACTTTTATTTTTTTGAGGAGCTTTTGGAGCACAGCCCTCTATCCCTGAGAATAAACGAGTGGCCCTGTCTAGGAGCAGGCGAGCTTGAGTGAGAGCTTCTCAGCATCCATGAGATAGCGTCTATCTCTCACTTGGATTCATCTTTTGCTACCTTATGCACAAGGGTGGCTGAGTAGATAATCTGTTGCCCATACTGGCACATTTTGAGAATGAACTATGCCAGTATAATAGCCAAAAGCCTGGGTTAGCCGAGGCAAAACAGGAAGGTGTGGTGACTATAACTGTGCCTGTTGAGGGAAGCATTCTTCCTATAACTCAACCAGGGTGGACATACAAACTTCCACTGCTCCCTGCCTCAGTCTCTATAAACTGCTGAGACGGGCTAGAATCATTCAAAGGTCTCTACTAAATCAAAAGGAAAAACCAAAGAGCAATAAACACAGAAAGAACTACCAAACCAAACCAAAGCCAGATTTCCCCACTAGGACTCTGATAGAGTATAGGCTGGCCGTGGTCCTCTACTGATGGCTGACCTCCTGTCCCCTCGATGCCCATCTGCTTCTGTTTCATTAGTACTATCTTAGTTTTTTTCCAGGGGGGCAGCAGGCTCCTGTGTACAGGAGGGACTGTGTAGTCAACAGCTGAACTCTCTGTTCCTCAGCTGTGGAACCATCTTGATTGAGTTGTACAGTGTATCTGGGCTTCAATTTCCTCATAGGAAGAATACATCCTATTGGTAAAATCAAAGAAGGGACATTGTTAGGAATGTCTGCCCAGGGTATAGGCAGTAAGGACCTGTGCTACCCATACCACATTCACTATAGTAACCACCGAATAGTCTGCTTTCTGTTACTACTGTGCCTGAACAGTTTTGTGTGTTTCAGTGGTATTTTTCTCCTCCAAGGCTGGACATTTCTTAATGTCCTTGTTCTACTTTACCTTTTGTTACTATAATAAAATACCCTAACCAAAAGCAACTTAGGAGAGGAATGAATTTATTTCATCTTACAACTCCTAGGTCACAGTCCATCATTGAGGGAAGTTGGAACAGGAACTCAAGAAAGGAACCTGGAGGCAGGAACCATGGAAGAACACTGCTTGCTGACTTGCTCCCTGGCTCATGCTCTAGATTTCTGTACAGTCCAGACTCAGCTGCCTAGGGATAGTGCTGCCTTCAGTGGGCTGGGGCCTCCTATGTCAGTCATCAATCAGGACAGTCCCTCACAGACGATGTAATCTGGGAAATCCCTCAATTGAGAGTTCCTCAGGTGACTCTAGGCTGTGTCATGTTGACTGCTGAGGACAGCTAGGACAGTCTCCACCCTGGTAGATCACTGTGAGCTACTTCTTAGGTTCATTATATATATAGCTCCTAAGAATAATACATGTAGATGTTCCTTGTGTAATGCCTGACTGGCCCTGTGTAGACTGTGTAGTTAGTTCTAGTCCTTTCTTTTCTGTCAAAGACCACAGAACCACGTATTGGCCTGGGCTGTTTGGATGAAAGTGCAAAAAGCTGAAATTGAACTTGTAGACTTGCACAAAAAAGGGCAATTTATTGGCACTGCAGACATGAACCCCAGGAAGGTATGTGCCCGTTGGTTCATGGTTTCTCTGCTTTTTTGAAGTTATAGACCCACTTTTTCATGAAGCTAGGCATACTATCGAAAGAGTCATGGTCAGATTCCCAAAGAAAAAGAGGTGGAAAGATTGTAAAGGTTACAGTCTTTCTGTGGATGATTATGATTGGTCTGCTTGCATGAGGTCTAGTCTTGGGACCAATCACTGTTGGCAGAGAGTGGGCGAGGTGCTATGATTGACCCAGCTTCTGTCAGGTACTTAGTCCTCAACCAACCTCTGTGGTCAGGGAAGTGGACTCTTGTAAGAAGATAGTAGCTCCTTTTTCTGTGTTCATAATAAAGGAAATAGCCTGAGAGCTATTTCTAAAAAGCACTTTGCTGCTGTGGGGGGAGTAACAGGTGGGTAGAATGACAGATGTCTCTACAACTCCACTGCTCACCCATGGTTTCTTCTGATTTGGAGAGGAACTGGTTTGATTAGAACTAGCGAATTGATGTGTTAACCCTAAATACCTGGCAGACATAATGAAATCTGAGGAAACTGTACCCACCCGCTGTGGTCTGAATGTAAGTGTCTCCCGTCATTCCTATTTGGAATTCATCATCATTGTTATAGCATTGAGGCAGGACCTTTAGGAGGTGATTAGGTTATGAGGGCCAAATGAGGTTAGTGCCAGTGTTGGTTACTCTTGTGACACTGTGACCAAAATCCCTAACAGAAAAAACTTAAGGGAGGAAAACTTTATCCTGTCTTAGGCTTTTCAGAAGGTTCAGTTTGCAATGACTTGGTCCATCCACTTGGGCAGGACATCACTGGCAGAAAGAGTGTGTTCCAGAGGGCAGTTGTTCACATGATGGCAGACAGGAAACAAAGCAGAGCAGGAACTAGAGACCAGGCACCACTTCCCAAAGCCCACCTCTCATGATATACTTCCCCCACCTTCCCCAAGCTCCATGTCCTAAAGGTTCCATATCCTTCCCAAGCAGCGTCACTTGCTGGGGAACAAGCATTCAGAACACAAGCCTGTGGGGGACATTTCAAATTCAAACCATAATAGTACCTTACAAAAGAGGTTTGTGGGAGCCTGCTTGCCTCTTTCTTCCCAGGAGCATATAGCAGTAAGAAGGTGTTTGTGAAGAGTGGGCCTTCAACAGGCACCTAATCTGCCAGCATCTTGATCTTGGACTTCTCAACCTCCAGAACTATGAACAATAAAGTTTATTGCTTACAAGTTACCTGGTCTAAAGCAGGCATTTTGTCATAGCACCCAGTGGATTAAGACATACCTTAGCAGTACAGGACCTGTTCTTTCGCTCTCTCCCCAGTTTATTGCACACAAATTGTGGCTGCCGAGTTTGTGGTGTGCAGGCTTAGCCACACTGCTTGGATTCCCGTGCTGTGGCAGGGTGTTTTTTTCTGTATGCACAGCTGCTAAGATGGTGGGGGTCAACCTCCTGAGAACGAGAACATATTGTCACTGGAATAGCAACCAAAGCATCCTCCAACCTCTGGGTCCCCATTTCAGGGGGCCACACATTTTTGGAGCCACATCAAATATTGTACATCATGGGGCCATTGCTTTGCTTTTGTCACTAAATAACCTTTTTTTCTGTTTTCTTCCCTTGCTATCTTGGTTTTCCGCTTTCAAGACCAACATAAGATGTTTCTAGTTTTCTCAAGGATCTTTTGATGAAATATTTCTAATTTATATTTGTATTTCTCTTGTAGCCTGGGGAGCATTTCTATGTGCACAGAGTCTTCTTTTGTAATCTTATCCAAGACAAACTTCTGATTCTTCTTTTTTTAAAAAGTTACTACTAAGGAAAATAAAACTTAAAAGCCAGCTTACCAAAAAACGTTATAGAGGGGGCAAGTGCTCACAGAGGAAGACTGCTCTAGAATCTTTAAAATGGTTTTCAGTAAAGAGTCAGGTGATAAATACTTTGGGCTTTGTGGACTATGTAGTTTCTGTCGTGATCACTCAACTTAGCCATTGTAGTAGTGGATGTAGCCATGGATCAGAAAAATGGCTAGGATTGTTTTTCATTAAAACTTTATTTAGAAAAGCAGATGGTGGGCCAGACTTCAGCTGTAGGCCATAGTTTGCTGACCCCTATTCTAAAGCATTTCCTGCTTTTCAAGTGGAAAAAATTATAGTTTGAAACATTGAGGTTGTATGGGCTCTCATTTTTATTCCCATTTCATGGAGTAGGGAAACTAAATATGAGTGACTTGTTAAGAATGAGGATCGGTACTGGAGAGATGGCTCAGATGTTAAGAGCACTGGTTCGTCTTCCAGAGGACCTGAGTTGATTCCCAGCACCCACATGGTGGCTAACAACTGTCTATAACTCCAGTTCCAGGGGATCTCATGCCTTCTTCTGACCTCCATGAGCACTGTGTGACACAGGTGCACCTATTTACATGCAGGCATTAAACTCATACACATAAAATAAAAATAATAAAATATTTTTTTAAAAAGAGTAAAGATCATCATGAGCTTTAGAGGCTGCACTGTGGGGAACCCACCCTAAACTGAAACATACATAGGTGTACACATATTTGTATACACACAGATACAAATACATACACACAGGTATATACACATGATATATACACATGTGCACATATACAAACACAAGAGTACACACAAATTTACAGGTACACATGTATATATACATATATGTACAAATATACATATGAATACATCTAGACACAGGCATACACACATATGCACACATAAACACACATGCAAACACATTCATAGTATATACATGATCATACGTGTATACACAAACATATAAACACACATGCACATAGATATTCACATTACTTGCCATATGGAAAACCTGGGAATGACTTAAATGCCCAACATTAAATTGCTCATGCAAAATAATATAACAAAACCATTAAAATGGAGTCATAAGATCCCTTATGAATTTATGCTAAGTGACATGAAGTAGGAAAATATATCCATGACGCTTCAGCTAGTTAAAATAAAGAGCAAGCATGCAGAGAAAAAGATTGACAGTAGGTATGCCTACATGGCAACAGTGTTTTTCTCTGGAGAAGGTTGTCTGGGATTTGAGTTGGGTGTATGTATATATTGGTATGGGTGTGGGTGGGTGTGGGGGCATTTTTCTACAATGATCACAGTACTTTTAGAACAGAAAAGCATCTTGGGAGAAAAATAACAGTCTAAGTTCATCTAGCTGTCAGCCTGAGGCAGGGCTCTGTATATTCTGAGGGTATCTGATGTCCTGTCTCCTGGAGAAGCCAAGGGGTAGGGTCTGGGCTGGACCAGAGGCCTTGGGAAACCCACCCTGCTATGGCTTTCTGATCTAAAAGGCCATCTTCTCAGGATTTACAAAAGTGCTACCTAGGGCCTACCAGTACCTTGCACTGTGGCTCTCTCCTGGAGCTCATGTGTAAGTTCTTCACATGACCCTGAAAAGTAGGAATGGTAATACCACCTTTTAGTCAAGGAAACTGAGACTCAGAAATTGACTTGCTCAAACCCCCACACCTGGCATGTGGAAGAGCCATGTCTTGGATCCTTGCTGCTCTTTCTTTTGAAATAGCAGGCTTATTAACATGCCAGCTCACCGCTGGCTGTCCTTGTACACTGAATCTAGAAAGATACCTGCTTTGAGCTGTACTGGAAAGTGTCTGGGGCCCCTTTGGTAAAGTCAGCTGTTGTGTGACTTGACCCCTCCTTGCTCTGGTGACTAGGTGCCAGGACCACAGAGAAGCTCCTCATATCTGTACTGGAAAATGGATGCCCATCAAGGATTCAGGTACTAGATGCTCATGGAACTCAAAGAAGAGGGGAAGCAGGATGTATATTACTTTTCTCATTGTTCTGACCAAATTGTCTAACAGAGCAGCTTCAGAGGGGAAGGGTTTGCTTCTCTCCACAGTTTGAGTCCGTCATGGTGGGAAAGGCATGGTAGCGTTCGTGGTGGTAGGAGCGTCCCACATGGCAACAGACCAGCAAGCAGGGAGTGCAAGGCCAGGCTACAACCCTCAGAGCTGGCTCTAGTGGTCTAGGCCCCATGTCCCAAAAGTTCCACAACTTCTCCACACAGTATCACCAGCTGGGGACCAAGTGTTAAAACACATGAGCCTGTAAAAGGCACTTCATCTTCAAACTATAACACTGGAGGACCAGACTGAGAGTTCTAGCAAGTTGGAAAGCTGTGGCGAGCAAGAGTATTGAAAGACAACATTTCAGATGGAGTTATAGATACAGTGGCAGGGGAGGGGGCCGCCCTGAGGAGATGAGGAGGATCAGAATGGAGGAGGGTGAGTACTGAGTGGGTGACGTTAGGACAAGGAGACCAAGACTCTGGGGCATGATGGCAGGCCTTGAAGTGAGGAGATATGGAGTGGTTTGCCAGAGTCTAAAGTAAAGGAGGAATGGACAGGGATGTGACTCGGTGGTAGCATGCTTGTTTAGTATGTGCAAAGCCCTGAGCTGTATCCCCACCAACCTAAAAACAAAGAAAATATTTAAAGTGAAGGAGGAGGAGTGACCCAGAGTTGGAAAGACTATAGTAACAGAGGGGTTCAGGTGGGCACAACACGTACAAGAACAGAAGGATCCGGAATCTGAGGGAAAGAGTCAGCCTGTGTCCAGTTCCAGGCCCTATGATATGTATGGGAACCAGAGCTTCCTCCCCAAGGGACTACTGCTGGGGAGCCAGTGCATCAGACTGGATCCTATTGAGGCAGGGGACAAGGGGCTCTCTGTGAAGAATGGAGGGTACACACAGTCTATTTCAGAGGAAGGCATTTGGAGGGCAGTGGGAGGCCTTATGTGACAAAGAGGAAGGGGCATGAAACCAGGCATGAAGAGGGGGTCTGGCCAAGGAGAACAGGAAGGGAGGTGAAAGGTGGAATGAGCCAGAGGGTTGTGTGAGAATAAGTCTCCCCACCTTGGGCTGGGGATGTAGCTCAATGGTAGAGTGTTTTCCTTGCATGAGGAAGGCTCTATATTCAGTCCCTAGCTCTGTAAGGACATAACCCTCCTGTCCATGAGGAGAAGGATGGAGGGTGGAGGAGAGACTCTGAAAGAAGTCAGCACTGGCCTGGACCGAATGCTTCCAGGTATCTGTTTGGACCAGCCTGGGCATCAGGACCAGTCGGTCCCAAGGTTTCATGGGTCAGAAAAGGTAAAATCGGTGTCTCCATGGTCTCTGTGTTCATCCTTCTGGAGCCCCATTGTGAGCCAACTCAAGTCCCAGAGCCCATAGGCAGAGATGTGCTCATAAATGATCACATTGGAACTCAGGGCCCAGTGCCAGGGATGGCCACTGCCTTCAGGCACCTCTACTACTAAATTTGTCAGAAATCCAGTTCATACACACCCTCTCAGGAACACACCTACAAGATAGTGCTGGACAAACTTACATTGGAGGCAGAGCCAGGCAGGGTTGCATTCCTGAGGAGCCTGGACAGGGGGCTCACTGTGCTCAAGGAAACTTGAGAAGCACATGGAGAAACAAACGCTGGGGCAGTTGTCCCTCAGGGTCGCCACAGCAGATCTCAAGATGTGTTTGTTCATTTCCTCAGGTTGCGCCATGCGCAGGCTCTGCAGCTGGGATTTATTTTCAGAGCACTTCGGAATTTGACAGATTCTCATGCCTCCTGCTTCACAGCTGAAACCTTTTTCTGTTCAGTTGATGATAAAGCAAGTGACAGTTTATACTAAAAGGGCTGTAAAAGATGCTGTCTGTGAGTGAGACAGACAGATGTCAAACCCAGAGCATCAAACAGCAGAGCTGTCTCCTCTGCAAGGCCACGCATATCTCTCAAGTCGAGTGTCACCTCCAGGGGGAGCTGAATCTTAGGGTGCACACCTTGCTTTGAAGTTGCCTATCAGCAGTGGACACAAAGATGACTGTGGTGTTGGTGTAGACAGTGCATCCTGCAGAGCCCTGCTCCACATCTACAGAAAGCTGCCATGCCCTAGGATGCTGCAGATGTGAGAAGAGCAAGCTGACTAAGCCTGATCCAAGACTATACATGCTGGATGGCCCTAGGACAGCACCAGAGAGCCAGTTCAAGAAAGCACTGTGTGCCACAGGACCGTGGTCCAGGAAGGTTACTAGGTGACCTCCTGCGTTACACACACTTGTCCTCCTCTGCCTCCTTCCTCCTTTAGAGCAGCAGACCCAGGCTGAGAGATAGTCTTCCTCGGTGCCCCTTTCTTTACAGTGAAAGGAACCCGCTTTGATGGTTGATTACAGAGGAGGGGACTTTCGGACTAGTTTCTCACATTCTTGTTTTTCCTAACACGTACCTCCAATTGAAAACTGTTCACTTCTATACATTCCTTGTGCTCTCGCTCTTCTCTCTCTTCTCATCTCTTCTCTTCTCTTCTCTTCTCTTCTCTTCTCTTCTCTTCTCTCTCTCTCTCTCTCTCTCTCTCTCTCTCTCTCTCTCTCTCTCTGTCTCTCCAGACTGTAATGGCCTTTGCCTGTGTCCTTCTTTGTGTGTAGGCTTCTGTGTTGTTGGTGCTATTTATGATGGCTGAGGTGACAAGTAGGTTTTATGATGTTTGGAGTCAATCGGGCAAAGGGACTGTTCTGCTTAGGAATGAGGGGATGGCTGGGAGGCTCAGAGAGGACAGAGGACAGAGCACAATGAGGAACCATGAATTATCCTGGGTGTCTAGTCCCCAGGCAGTATGGGGGAGGATTGTGAGGTAAACGGAGGCCAAATTTTATACTTCCATACTGGGGTGTGGGGTATGGATTTTGGAGACTACTCATGGGAAGCATGAGAGGTTTTCAAGGAGGGATGTAACATGCCTATCTTTATGTCACATGTGAACTTGCAACCTCCTGACTGCAAATCACTTTGTATATGTTATATGACAGTGAACCTGGGAGTGAGGGCTTACCCTCCATTATGCAAAAAAGAAACTCAAAGACCCATGAAGCTGAGTCTCTTGGGTTACAAAAAGATAGAGTCATGACCATTTGTGTGTTGTCAGTAAGGCATTCTGGTGGCAACACAGGATATGTAAAAGCAGTGAGTCTGAAGAAAAGGATGGTTTGTTGAAGGTCATGTAGAAAGGCCATGTCGAAGGCCAGTGGAAAGGACAATGAGACAGAAGCATGTACAGGAAAAGAGTGTGTGGGAGGGACACTGACAGGATGCTGGTGACTGATGAGACATTGGAGGGACACTTTCTGAGGCTATTCATGGTCTCAATCACTGTGTAATATTAACTTAATGCTCACCACAGCCATCCACAGCAAATCCTGTTGTCTTCATTTTGTAGATGAAGAGGCTAAAATTAGAGTCACACAAGAAGGGATGAGGTAGGATGTAAAGCCAGATCATCAGATCCTGAAGTCCATGCTGTGTGTGTGTGTGTGTGTGATGAGTGTGCACATGTGGGGGGGGTACATAACACCTGTGCATGTGCACGTGAAGGCTAGAAGAAAACGTTGGGTATTCTGCTGTATCACTCTCCATCTTATTCCTATCTCACTGACCCTGGTCCCCTAGGCTAGCAGCCAGAAAGCCCTAGAGACCCTCCTGTCTCCACACTGTGCCCCTCGCCGGCTTTGGCATTACAGATGGACACATAGCTACCAGTCAGTGCTTTTACCTGCTGAGCCATCTCTCCTGCCCCACTCCTGCTCTTCAATGTAAGATTCTCGCCTGAGCAACTGAGTGGTGGAGGTAAGGACCATGGAGAAAGGGCAGCTTTAGAAGGAGATGCGTTTGTCTGGACCTGTAAATGAGAAAATGTCTATGAGATCACCAAGGGACCACTGGATACACTGAAGCTTCCAAGAGAGGTCTGACTGCCTAGTACTTCCTAGAGATGCAGAGAAAGACTCTGTTCAAGGCCATGGTGAGGGCTATGGGAGCCACTGCAGTAGAGTCTTGTAGTGAGAGAAGAGATTGGATTCAGTTTTGACCCCTGCAAAGACAAGTGGGAACGTAGAACCAAAGAGCAGAGTGGGGACTAATGGGTGTGAGTTACTAAGTTATTACTAAGAAGATACATTGGAGTAAAGAGAATTCTTTGCTAGACCCACTCAGCTGACTTCTTACTGAAAGCAAGCTTTGGTGATAAGGTATCAACAGAAGTCATACCGAAGTGGGGATTTTTGCTCAACTGTGTTACTCAGCTTCCCATTACTATGATAAAATACCTGATCAGAGTAAAGGTTTATTTTGGCTTATAGCTTTGGAGGTTCCAGTCAGAGAATGGATCCACCCATTCTCATACTCAGGCCCTGTGATAGGGTGCTAGATGGTAATGAGGGGAGTGTGGGGCAGAGCATACCTGCATACCTCACAAGCCAAGTCACACGAGGAAGAAGAGACCATGGTACCATAATCTTCAAGGGCATGCCCCTGATGACCTAAGGACCATCCACCAGGCACCACCTCTTGAAGGTTTCCCACCTTCAGTAATGCCATTCTGGGCACCAAGTGTTTAAGACATAGGCCTTTAGAGGACACTCGCACAAACCACAGCAGTGAAATAGCAGGAGCCTTTCTCAAACTGGACACTTCAGTCCAGAGAAGGAAGCCCAAAGCTGAACCCGATTAAGCAAGGGACTCACGGTCCCAAAAGATTCTGGTCAAAAGGGAGTATCTTTGTCTTCTAGAGATGAGTGTTGTGATATCATCAGTGTAGGAGGTGGTAGAACAGAAATGTCGTCAAGGGTCTCTCAAGGAGAGTGGGAGACAGGAGGGCCAAGGCCCAGCACCAAGAGAGGGTGAAGATTGAGGAAGAGGAGCCACCACCAGCAAATAAGGGGCTGGAGGACTCGGTGTCCCAGAGCAAGAACAAGAGGAGGAACAGGTTGAGGAGAGGGACAAAAAGGAAAAGGCTAAGACATGTCTGTTGCATGTAACAGAGAAATTGCCCTGTGGCCTCTGCTAGGCAGTACCCATGGAGCTATAGTGAGTAAAGGTATGTTGTGGATGGATCACCTTTGGGAGGAAGCCAAGCTTTAGACTATAAGTTGAACAGAGCAATCTGCCCAAAGATAGAGGGAGAGGATAGCACCGTCTGGGCCAATGAAGGTTTCCTTTGTTCTCTTCCCCATGGTGAGAGTTGTGATAGTGTATAAATCCCAGAGGAAGTAGAGAGCAGGCAATGCAGATGTTAGGAATTGCAGAATGGGAAGGAGTCAGTGGATGGAACAGAACCTCACTGGTGTGGGGGACATACAGGAGAGTCATCTGAGATGTGAGTAACTGGGTAAGTGAGACCAAGGGGGCAGAGGACTGAGGCTGCACACACAGGAGGGAGAGAAGGGCACAGACACTATCTAGCTGTCTCGTTAGATTGCATGTCTTACATCACAATGCTGGTGCTGCTGTTGAGGGTGTGATTTGGAAGGAGCCAGTGAAGCTGCCTTGTAGCTGTACAGTTAACTATGATGATGCAGCCCTAACAAGCAAAGGATGTGTAGGAGGAGTAGACATGAGGTCACTAGAACCCAGAAGTGACTGTCAAAACCTTGGCATGGATAAAACTGTGCTACATGTATAGAATGAGAAGGAGGAAAGATGACAGATGAAGATGAAGATGATGGAGATGAAGAGGGAAAGGACCAATGGGAAAAGGGTAGAGTGTTGGACTGAGGAGCCCAGGTTGGGAGGGGTTTTGTTTTGTTTTTAAAACAGCGTCTTCCTTTGTATCCTTGACTGGTTGGGAACTCACTATGTAGACCAGACTAGCCTTGAACTCACAGAGATCTGCCTGCCTCTACCTTTGGAGTACCAGGACTAAAGATGTGCACTACCATGCCTGGCTTGGGAGGATTTTTGTGCGAGGGATCTGTGTAGTCAGCAAAGTCCAGCAAAGCAGTCAGATCAATAAAGGAAGGATGTGCTTTGGATTTAGCAGTGGGAAAGTCTTGGAGACTGTGGCAAAGGCTGTTTGCATGGAATGGGGGAGGAGGTGGCCAGACTGAAACAACTTGAGGCTCAGGCATCTGACAGAACAGCTGGTAAGTGTAGACTGCTCTGAAGAAAAGAAGGCATTGCGAACTGTATGGATTGTGTCACACTGAGTTTCTGCCAAAGAGAGCTGGGAATGCTGAGAATCCACATGTGGCCTGGCCCTGCTTGACCTGGCGTGGCAGAGCTTTGGAAAGCGTGGCTGTCTTCCTCCTTCACCCTGGTCTCAGGCAGAGGTTGACTACTGTCCTTCTCTCTCCCTAGGCCGTATCTTGGACCTGAAGACTGGGACGGTGAAGAAGGAAGGGCAACAGTCATCCATGCGCATGTGCATGGGCTCTCGGCGCTCCTTCATCTGCAGGATGAGGTATGTGGGTAGGCAAGGTCAACGCCATGGGATACTCTCCCTCTGACCTGCCACTGGCATCCATGACCTCTTGTGCTCACCCTTACCCTAGAACTATACCCAGTCCTTGATCTGTCCTGAGTGAGAACACCCCACTCTTGCCTCCATTGCATTTCACCACTTACTACCCTCTGATTTCTGATTTATACCCGTATATTGTATTATCTTTTTCTTTTTCTTTGTGTGTGTGTGTGTGCGTGCGTGTGTGTGCACTCGTGCACTGGGGACTGAACACAGGTTTCTTGCATTTACTTGCCAGGCAAGTGCTCTACCACTGACCTATTGACTTCAGCCCTTAGTTTTTTTTTAGGGAAGTATCTCTCAGTATAGCCCAGGCTGGCCTGAAACTTCTGATCTTCCTGCCTCTACCTCCTATGTGCTGGGATTACAGTCAGTTGCCATCACACCTGGTTCATATGGTGCTGGGGATTGGTCCCAGGGTTTCATGTATACTAGGCAAGCACTCTGCTGACTAAATCATATCCCCAGCCTTATTTATCAGTATTTTAAGAATAGGACAGAGGCTGTGATTTAAAGCTTTGACTTGTTTTTTACATAAGAGATAGTTTCACTTCTGTAGCCCAGATTGGTCTGAAACTCACTGTGTACCAGGCTCCAATTCTTAATCCTCTTGCTTCAGCCTCCTGCGTAGCTGGGATTACAAACTCGAGATACGTTGCCCCAGCTGATTCATGACTTCTTTGAGCCTCCCTGACTCTTAACAGAGTGTTCTGCATATATGGTTATTGCTTGTATCTATGACAGATTGGGTCCAGAACCCCTCAAAAACTGGAAAATCTGGATGGGAAACAGGGAGGGAGGTTGCTTGTTTTGTGTCAAGAAAAAGAAAGCTAGAGGAGGCTGTTGTGATTATTCAGGTGACAAACGTGATAATAGCAAATGTGATACATATTTTTGAGATGGAGCCAGCCCACAGATAAGGCATAAAAAATTAGAGTGGTCAGAGATGGTTCTGCACTGTAGCCTGCCCTGTTGGAGAAATAGGTGCCATTACTAAGGTGGGAAAGATGGCTTGGAGATGCTTGAGGGTGGAGGGGAGTGAATGCCATTTTGAGTAACTATGGAATCTAAGGGAAGGAGTGGAGCTAAAGATGGACTTGACTCAGGGATGGATATTGAAAGGGTGCCTAAGGTTCTAAGACTGAGCCTCAAGGGCAGGAAGTGGAGGCAGTGAACATGGGATATTGGAAGACAGTTCTTGGGGCTCTGCTATACTCGTGGCAGAAAGGCTGAGTTAAGTAGGTGGGAGGGAATCAAAGAGGGCTAAGGAAATATCCAGGAAGAATGAGCCATCAGCTACCAAATGCTGCTGCCAAATCCCAAATGTGACCACTGTGGCTCCATGGCTGGACCTCAGAGTGAGAAGCAGAGGAGGTAGAGCTGCAGTCAGTCAAGTGAGGCAGACCTTCCTTCCTTCCCCAGAGCAGGAGCCTGCGCAGCCCACCCTGGCATGTGTCCTCTGAGCTCTCCTCAACACCTCCTCTGAAAAGTCTGTGGGATTCTGCACCTGTCTTCACTTAGTGCCAACACTGCCCTCAACACCAGCTTTTCCTCCTCCATTCAAGTTGTGTGATCCCAGTGGGCTGCAGATTCCAGGCCAGGCACAGCAGAGCCATTGACTGTAACTCTCCTTCCATTATCTGTGACCAAAACTGTGACTTAGCACTTGTAGGTCTTGTGGGTGCTATAAAGTTCCAAACAGAAAATTCTTTACAAGTAGCATTTATTTTTCCTGATTCAAAGTCATCTTTTAGAGCAGTATGTGTTTTAATGAAATCTCTTGACCTGGGCTGGGAAGAGTGCTCAGTCAGCAAAGTTCTCATCTTGACAGCACAAGGACTTCTATACTTGGAAGCCACATTAAAAAAAAAATCGTGGTGTGGTGGTGTACACTGGTAATGCCAGCAATGGGGAAGTAGAAACAGGTGGGTCCCTGGGGCTGCTACCAGTCAGCTAGAGATCTTGTCTCAAAAAAACAGGTGGATGGCACTTAAGGAACAACAGCCAAGGGTATCCTCTGACCTCTACACAGATGTGCCATAACCTGCACACAAATGTACATGTATATGCATGCTCATGCACGCACACATACACAAACATGTTAACCACAAATCAGATCACCAAAATTACCTGTGGTAAGGGAAGCCCTACCTTTTTGACGCCTAGAAGGGCCCACAGAGCTGTTTTACAAAAACAGCCCTTCAGGGGTCTAGGGGGAGAGAGCTGTCTTTTCCCTTGCATGTTTCTCTCCAGGCTGAGCAGCTGGAACTCTTCTAGAAGGCCATGATTAAACCCCTTCATCACCTGCTTCAAATGACAAAGTTGTACTGGGGTGACAATGCATGAATGTTACCTTCTATTTGACCTAAGATGTTTTATTTGCTACTTTTCTGTTGCTGGATAAAATCATGACCAACACAAATTATAGAAAGAAGAGTTTATTTGGCTTATGGTTCCCAAGGGATAAGAGTCCATCATGATAAATGGAGGTATGGCAGGAGGCAGCCAGAACAGAGAGCTGAGCACTGACATCTTCAAGGATGCCAGTAAGTGGGAAGGACAAGGCTATTGTATTAGTCCATTTTCTGTTGCCATGATAGAAACATTGACCAGAGCAATTTATAGAAGGAAGAGTTTATTTGAGCTTATGGTTCCAGGGGAATTATAGTCCGTCATGGCAGGGAGGCATGGTGGCTGGAGGTGGCTGGAGCAGGAGCA
>NW_008355786.1:730496-785777 GCF_000622305.1 Nannospalax galili | reverse complement strand
AAAAGTCCCCATAGTCATTATCAGTCTCAATACTATTCAGAAGTCCACAGTCCAAAGTCTCTGCTGAGACTCGGGGAAATGTCTTAACTGTAAGCCTGTATAAAATCAAAAGACAAATTACATACTCCCAACATACAGTGGAACCAAATACACATTACCATTCCAAAAGAGAGGAATGGAGGCATTAGTGTCTTAGTTTGTTCTTCATTGCTGTGACAAAATACTCTGACCAATACCAACTTGGGGAGGAAAGGGTTTATTTGTCTTACATCTCCCAGGTCGCAGTTCATCAGGGAGCCCAAGGTAGGAACTCAGGGCAGGAACCTGGAAGCAGGAGCTGGAGCACAGGCCAAGGAGGAATGCTGCTTACTGGCTTGCTCCCCTGGCCCCTGCTCAGCCTGCTTTCTTATGCAACACAGGCCCACCTGCCCAGGGGTGGCACCACCCACAGTAGGCTGGGCCCTCCCACATCACTCATCAAGAAGATGCCCCTCAGACATGGCCACAGGCCAGTCCAATAGAGAAAATTCCCCAATTGAGGCTCCCTCAACCCAGGTGTGTCAAGTTGACACTAAAGCTATCCAGCACAATTAGTAAGGAAATAACAGACCAAAACAAGACCAAAAACCAGCAGGGCAAACACCAAATCCAGTGGCTCTGTATCCAAATTCTGGGGACTTTACTTCCAAAGGGCTTAGATGGCTCAGCCTCTCTAGCTTTGCTGCGTGCAACACACATCCCTCTCTTGTGCTGGTACCACTCCCTGTATGCAGGTCTTCTTGGCAGATGCCTCACAGCTCTGGCATCACAGATGTCTTCTTGGGGTCTCCATTGCCAACCAGGCTTCACCTTCACAGCTTCACACAATGGCCTATCAGGGCCTTCTCTAGGCAGAGAGACCCCTGCTGCATGCTGCCTGGCCTCTGAGGCTCTCTGAAACTGTGGAGGAAGAATTGATGACCGCTTCACTCTTGTATCTTTCATGCCTCTAAAGCCAGCACCAGGTGAACAACACTGCCAAATTTCACTGCAAGTTTTGGATGGACTCCAGCCTGCTTTATCCATTTTAGAAGCTTTTCTCTTCTTTGGCCCCTGCAGCATTTTCCTTTCATGAGTTGGAGACTTAACTGGGTGTGGTCTTGCCCTGGAGGCACTCTCCACTCTTTAAATCCAATCTCTGGGCCCCTCCTTAATCACTTTAATCTCCGTATCAAAGGGATTTTCTCCAGCACATGCCAAAGCTCCAACATTTATCTTCCTGGTGCTCTTTTTCAGTCCAAACTGTATTTCTTTCTGCCCCATTTGCTCTTTTTCACTGTAGATCTGCATAATAGTCACCATTAATATCCACACCACCATTTCTACATTAGGCTTTCTTGAAATTTCTTCCACCAGAGAAATTAGTCCATTGCTTTTCAGCTTAGCCTCAGGCAAGCTTTTAGGTCCAGGGCAGACTCCAGCCAGACTCTTTGCCAAAATATCCCAAGTGCTGCTTAAGTCCTTATTTCCCTCTGGAACTACATTGTTCTCAGCACTACTTTCTTCCAGGTGTTTACTAGAATGGCCTGTTAAGCTCTGTTTACAGCAAGCAACCACTTTTCTTGCCCAAACTTCCAAAGTCTTCCACATTTCTTCAAAACCCCATATGGTCAGGTTCTTCACAACCAACAGCCCACTCTCTGGTACCAATTACTGTATTAGTTACTTTTCTGTTGCTGTGATAGAAACACTGACCAAAGCAATTTATAGAAGGAAGAGTTTATTTGAGCTTATGGCTCAAGAGCAATTACTGTCTGTCATGGCAGGGAGGCATTGTGGCTGGAGGTGCAGGAGCAGGAGCAGCAGAAGCTAAGTTCTCACATCATCACACAGGAAGGAAGAGAACAACTGGAGATCTAACAGGGCTAGGAACTCTCAAAGCCCACCCTCAGTGACATACTTCCTCCAGCAAGACCACACCTCCTGAAGGTTCCATGACCCTGCCCAACAGCACCACCAACTGACCAAGTTCAAATACTTGGTGTATATGGGGACATTCTCATTCAAACCACCACAGATGGGGGCTGCCTGCTTCATGTGGTGGGGTGAGCTGGCCACAGGATTCATGTGCTCAGCATCCAGTCAGGGACAACAAGCCATCAGCTAATGTAGTCAGTCATAGCACAGTCCTCCCATTTTAGCCTGGGGCAGTCAGTAAGCCCCAGTAATATAAATTCTTAATTGTACCCTTCCAGAAATTCTGTGTGAATGAACTGCTTGAGGCATCACAGCACATCATTTCTTTCTTTTTTTGTTTTGTAGTTTGTTTTTATTAAAATTTGTTGTATGTCATACAGAATATCTCAAATAATCTGAATCATCTTTATAGCCCTGTCCCCATAAGAACCCTCCCATAGCCACTGTCCCCCCACAACTGGAACCCATATACTCTGTCCTATGTAAGGCCCACTGTGTCAAGTCAGTGTCCCCAGATGTTCCCCAGTGCAAGTCCATCCACTTGTGGTTTAATCAGATCCTTCTCATCTATCTATCTATCCAAACACCTATCTTTTTTTTTTTAACAGAGCATAGGGGTTTATTTACAGAGGAATGGGCGCCCCCCATTTACGGCTACACTGGAAAGTCCACACTCAAATATAGATCCTCTAATTTCCCGAAAGCCGCACAAAATAGCGAGAGAGGTGCCTTCTGGCATTCTCAACTTATATATCCTTAGCCCCTCCCCCACATGCACCTAAGGTCGGCTGATTGAGTGGGAGAGGTAATGGACTCCCCCCTTGACTCCTTGATGAGCATGGAAAGGAGGTGTGACTATAACTTGCCGGCATAGTGGTTGGTGTACTTCCAGTTAACATTCCACCCTTCCTCCATCTCTTATAGTCTTTCCACCAACCTCTTCTGCAAAAGTCCCTGAGCCCTGGAGGGGGTGGTAGGTGTGGGAGGATCTTACTCCTATTATGGCAAGGCACTGAATTTTCGGGTCTCTACATCATCAGTTTTCCATGGGCTGTTGGCCGATTTCAGTGGGATTCCATCTACTATGAAAACACACACAGCAAGAAGCAAGGATATCTAAACAGTGACTGCTATAATAACTTATCCTAGGGGTATAAACACAAAGGCTTAGATGGTACTTTAGCAGGTGCATCACATCCATCTAACAAAACAATTGCAGTGGCTTCCCACAGGGGCCTACATTCTCCTCTGCCATAAGGGGTTGATCTGGTCTACAGTACTAGATATGTGTTCCACCCTAGGAGTGGGCATTTTATCCAATCGAAAATTTGTTGGTTGTACATACACTAGATGCTCCACTATTGCACCAGCAGGAACATCTTGTTTGGTATGTTGATAGTGCAATACTCAGAGTACATTGTTGAGCAGAATTATAAGGGATGATCCCCCCCCGACCCCAGTCATCTGCATATTGCCTTTTGGCACCATGAAAGCCACTCATCCAGACAGTACATCATTTCTATTGGAAACCTATAGTGCCACGGTGCAACCCTCCCACCCAGTTTCATGACATCCCTCCCTGCCTCAGCATGCTTCTAGAAGACATACTCCAAGTTACTTGTTGAAGTTTGGGACCCACACTACCTGGACTGACCTGAGAGGTGGGCAGCACTGCTGTCTACCTAGACATGACCTTCTCACCAACTAAGCAACTTAATTTTAGCAAGACACCAGGTGCAACCTGACAGAAAGGGGCAGAGGGCCCTACTGTCATCCCTTGGCAGTGATGTCATAGATTGATCCTGCTGTGAAACTTCACCAGTGTTGGCAGCTGTCCAAAGGCTTGGGGCATAATTAGATTCTTTGCTTTTCATGTTGTGATTGAAGACAACCAGGCTGACACTTGCCATGTAGTTGGGAAATAGAAATCAGCTTAGCAAATGGAAATGCCAAGCAATGGCTAAAGCTTGGCCATGGTGCAGGCTTGGATGCTTAACACCTGAGAGGATCATTGAGAAAAGGGCTGGGGAGGTCCTGCCAGAGCGGGAAGTATGGCTGGTCATCCCCTGGTCCCAGAGAGGAGTCTGCAGACAGACCTGAGTCTGTGCCTGTTGGTCCTTAGTTCTCATTCTCTCCCCTGCCATCAGGCAGGCTTCCAGCTGTGTAGTTATTCCTAGGGCCAGACATGGTGGGGGAGGGGGACTCCACAGATGTGATGCTCAAGCCTCGGGAGATGCTACTGTTCATCTGCTGGCAACATCTGTTTCGAGTTGATGTCTCTACTCCGGCTTGAAGAGACACTGCTGCTCTCATCACTCTCTTCCTTGTTTCCAAAAAGTCACCAGTTCCACTGAAATGATCTGTGGGACCAAGGATGGTTAGGCTTCTCCTGTAGTCTTTCTGTAGGTCTCCAGGACTAAGAACAGCCCTGAAACTTTTCTGTCATGTGAAAAATGGCCATACTCTCCTTCCTCCGATGCCAATCACAAGTCAAAAATAGGCAAGCCTGCTCCTGCCCTTTGGAAGGAAATTGGCCATAGGTCTCCCCTAAGTAAATACAGTATCAGTTAAGTACTATCTACTTGAGAGTATGGTTACTCATCAGAAGGCTAGCGTCTTTTAGCTCTACTTGGATAGAAATTGGAAGTGAAGGAGGAGTTCTGCACATGCTAGTCTTCATCAGATTTTGTATCACTTGGTGTTTGACAGCAGAATGTGGCACCTTTGAGTTTACAGCTTTTGTGCAGGTTTTGGGTAGCAGGACTTTAGCCCCATGTGCAGGCCTAAGAGGTAGAGGTTTCTCAGCTCTTGACTGTAGCCTAGATTTCAGAACTTTTCAGCCTTTGGTAGCAGCCAGTGTTATGGCTCCCAGGCCTGAGATGCTGAGACCCTTGGCCCCACAGGCTTGCTAACGCTCTGGAACTCTTCTGGCATAAGATCTACAGTTTCTCTTCTCTGACTCTACAGCCATCTAGCCTTTGGCTGCCAAGCAGCCAGCCTCTCTGCCACTTTTACAGCCTGTCGGTGGCTCTGTTACAGACATAGCTGTTCTCCCACCTCTGGCTTTGCTGCTATTTTGATGTCTCTGCTACTTCTTTTTTATGTGTGGTACCAGCTCAGACTGCAATACTAAAAGGCAGTCAAGGAAAGACTACTCCAGAAAAGCCTTGTACTGGGCCTGATGGAATACCAGGGGAGGCCACACAGGAGAGTATCTCCGAACCATGTCACAGAGTGAGCTGGAGTTTCCCCACATAGCCAAAGGAGTATTTGCATCAATCATAGCAAACCTCGTGCTGGATAGCTTCAGTTGTCGACTTGTCACACCTGAGAAGAGGGGACCTCAATTGGGGAATTTCCTCTATCAGACTGGCCTGTGGGCATCTCTGTGAGGCATTTTCTTGGTTGTTAAATAATGTAGGAGGGCCCAGACCACTGTGGGTGGCCAGGTGGTCCTGGTTGTATAAGAAACCAGGCTGAGCACAGGCCGGAGGAGCAAGCCATAAGCAGCATTTCTCCATGGCCTGTGCTTCCGTTCCCTGCTTTGAGGTCCTTGCCCTGGCTTCCCTCAAGGATGAACTGTGATTGGGACATGTAAGCCAAAAAGCCCTTCCCTCCCTGAGTTGGTTTTGGTCAGTATTTTATCACAGCAATAGATAGCTAAAGCTAGGACATCTCACATGCAGTTGAAGGCTTATGTTTGCACCAGTCACAGGCTTGCTCCTGTAGCTCCAGTCACAGCTCTTTCCTGCTAGGCCACCAGGGAAAGTGCTCCTCTTCTGCCTTAGGTAGAAATAGTTACAGGGTCATTTAGAGTTCACCAAGGCTTGGGATAGTGTGTTTGAAATAGTATGAACTATTTCATACGACCCTGGTTAAAGCTATGCACCTTCAAGAGTAGTTTTCCAAAAGTGTCCATGGAGTGGTCAAAGCAGCCAGTGCTGGGAGTTGTCTGGCTGACTATTTGACTAACAGTCATTTTGCTCAAGGCACTCAAGGATGCAAGACAAAGTCCAATGGCTGTGGATTAGAGAGTTTAATCGCCCCATCCTCTAACATGTTTGCTTATTTATAGGAAAATAAAGATCAGAAAGAGTGCTCACAAATACAACCTTAAAGAACTTATCATTATCATTGGGGAGATGGCTCAGTTGGTAAAGTGCTTCCTTTAATAACACAAGGACCTAAATTTGAGTGCCAGAACCCTTAATGCAAAAAACTGGATGTAGTGGAATGTACTTGAATTCATAGCACTGGGCAGGCAAAAACAGGAGGATCCCTGGGGCTTGCTGGCCAGCCAGTCTAGTCTACTTGATGAGCTCCAAGCAGTGAGAGACACTGTTTCCCAAAAATAGAAAAGGTAGACAGTGCCTGAAAAATGACACTGAAGCTGTCCTCTGGCCTCTACATTCATACACACACACATACATATGAGTGCACCCCACCATATACACATGCACCTGCACACACTCAAACATTAACATGTACACACACCAAAAGGAAAAAAAATCCCTTATTAACACTAACAATGATTTTGACAGATTTTTAACAGTACTTAGCACCTGCCTAATGCTTCAGGGAGAAATGAGTGCCCTTCCTCTGTCTCAGCAATACCGTATATTTCATAAATTTGATGTGTCTTCACTGGTTCTAATGTGTGTTAACTCTTAGGTGTGGAAATGCTCCCTTGGACCACCTGCCTCTGAACAGAATAACCACCATGAGGAAGAGGTTCAGGTGAGCATCTCTTTCTTGGGTGTACATGGGGACTGTAGGGTAGACAGCTTGATGGCCCCATGTTGAGGAGTACTTAACTTGACGATGGGCTATGAGCAGACAACTGAGGGGGCATGCATCAAGATGAGAACTGGAGTTAGGTGGAGTTTGTGACTTTTGAGCCATGTGAGAGGAGGGAAATAAAGATGGTGGGAACTCAGATTTAAAATCACAAAGGAAACGAAGTAACAGGTCGCTTAGGTTCCAAAGGCATCTTGTCTCACCCCTCTGTGATAAAGATGACTTCATGTGTGTCCTTTCTTTAGGAATGGCCTTGGCCCAGTAAAAGAAGGAGAAGCCCAGTATGCTGTGGTCCATTGCACGGGTTACATCAAGGCCTGGCCACCAGCAGGTGAGCAGAGCTGCCAGCTGTATTTCTAGAGGGGACAGGTGGCATTCACATCGGACCGTGGTATTGTGTTAAGTGAATATTCTGAGAATATTCTCAGAAAAGAGGCAGGAAAGTGATTTTATCTTCTTTGTAATAAGAATATATCATCTTTGTCACTGGAAAAAGTCCTGCTACCTGAAACAGGTTTTGAAACTAGCTGATTCTTCCAAGATGAGTGGAGCCTTAGCAGTCACTCCTGGTGCCTCTGCCCTCTGCAAAGTCAGTGTAGTGATTTGAAATGATAGTTACTGTATCCCTATTCCCAGAAATATGCAAATCAAAATTACAATGAGATAACTTTTTTTTTTTTTTTATCTTTTCAAGACAGGGTCTCCCTATGGCCCCAGCTGTCCTGGAACTCACTATGTAGACCAGACTGGCCTTGACTTCACAGAGACCCGCCTGCCTCTGCCTCCCAAGTGCTGGGATTAAAGGCGTGCGCCTCCACACCCAGCACAATGAGATAACTTTTATCCTCACCAAAATGACTAAATAAAAGACAGGTAATAACAAGTGTTGGTAAAGATGAGGAGCAATTGGAACCTTCCCACTTTGCTAGTGGGAATGTAAAATAGCATAGCCACTTGGGAAAACAGTTTCAAAATGTTAAATTACTCTGTGACTTAACAATTTTACTTCTAGATATCTGCCCCAAAAGGACTGAAGAACTAAGTCTACGAGGAAATTTATACACAAATATTTATTCATAACAGCCAGTGGGTAAAAACAATTTGAATATAATCTAAATGATGAATAGATAAATAAAATGTGATGTAACCATACAATGATTTACTAAAGCTCTGAAGTATTACTATGTGTATAATAATCCCAGTAAGCAAGCATTCAAATGAAAAAGGACACACAGCCTGTGATGGCAATATAGTTAAACAATGTCAATACCAGCTTAGTGATTATAATAAATGAAGTATCTTGTAATATGCTGCTCATTGGCAGGCAAATGAAAATAAAGAATTGTAAAGTGGTTTGAACTTCTTACAGCATTGTCTCTGCTGGGTAGTGGGCAATAGATTATGCTCATGATAAACTGGATCTCTGTTATAGGGAATGATGCAAGAGCCCTGTGCTGGATAGCTTTAGTGTCAACTTGACACACCTGGGTTGAGGGACCGTGGCCATGTCTGTGGGACATTTTCTTGATTGTTGAGTGATGTGGGAGGGCCCACTGTGGGTGGTGCCACCCCTGGGCAGGTGGGCCTGTGTTGCATAAGAAAGCAGGCTGAGCAGGGGCCAGGGGAGCAAGCCAGTAAGCAGTGTTCCTCCATGGCCTGTGCTCCAGCTCCTGCCTCCAGGTTCCTGCCCTGAGTTCCTACCTTGGGCTCCCTGATGAACTGTGACCAGGGTGATGTAAGATAAATAAACCCTTTCCTCCCCAAGTTGGTAGTGGTCAGAGTGTTTTGTCACAGCAATGAAGAACAAACTAGGACAAGCCCTCTCTGACCCACGCAGAGCTCTATAGTGATCCTGCTTTATAGAGAGTGAAGTTTTGTTGTTGCCCCACAGGTTGTGCCTCTGACCGCCTATCTTTCATAGATGGTTTGGTGCAAGATAAATTCTAGATACTCTTTAAGATTGTCAAAGAACAAGTTTTCTATAGCCAAAATTATCATTAGCACTTTACTGCAGTTCTTAGATGTACATCCTAATCATAATAATAACAGTAATTAACACTTGAATGTTTACTGTGTCAGACATAATTAGAAATACTCAAGACAGACGCTAGGTGTGATGGCATGTACCTTTAATCCCAGCCCTCAGGAGACAGAGGCAGGTGGATCTCTGTGACATGGTATTTGGAGAGGTTTTGAAACGGGTTTTGAAAACAGCTGATTCTTCTAAGATGAATGGAGCCTGGTTCATATCATGACTTCCAGGTGGGCTGTGGCTAGGGAGACCCTGTCAAAAAGCAATCAACAAAAAGACCCAAAAAAGGAAAAAAAAAGAGAAAGAAATAGAAATGCCCGAGACACACTACCTCACTGAACACAACAGCATAATGGATTCAGAAAAGTATGAAATTCAAAGCTCTGAAATCTGAAACCACTATCTTGGTCTGTGTTAGTTTGCTACAATAAAATATCACAGGCTGGACAATTTACAAAGGAAAGCAGTTTATTTCTCACAGTTCTGAAGGAAAGTTCAGGACTAAGGGGCTGCATCTGTGAGGGTCTTCTTACTGTGTCATGGGGTATGAGGCACAGCGTGTCACGTGGTCCCTCTCTTACAAAGGAACCAATGTGAATGACATGGGGTCACTATAGGATCTTGCTTAACCATCAGCTTCCTAAGGACCCCGTCTCATCTCCAAATACAATCAACATATAAATTTGGGGCTTTAAGTTTCTAACTCATGAACTTTGAGGAGACACTTTTAAACCATAGAATCCATAGTTCACAAAATTGTCAGGATGTTGTTTGCTAAGGGTCTGAGTTCTCGTGGAGGACAGGGACTCAGAAGGCATCCAGCCCTCAGTATAGGAGATCCATTCATAATCCTACAGTGCTTCAGAACTGGGAAGACTCAAGGAATACGAGTTTCCAGCAGCTGAGTTATACCCAGGTATAGTCCAGTAACAACATGGGGCTTCTTGTAATAACATGGCTGCTCCTATCTGCTGGCCAGGGGAGCATCAGGCAGTGCTTGAGAAACTGTATTTGTGTTAAGAAGTTGTTTGATAAAGCAAAAATAAGAGCAAGGTGGCCGTGGCCATTGGTGGGAGACTGGCAACTGTGGCTCAGTTCTCCAGCATGTATGATGGCCCATTATGGCCACTGTTAAGCAAGGTTCTCAGGGCTACAGTCCACAGGCCCATCCTTCAGGAAGAGCTTGGATGGATGGGAAAACCAAGGTGTGCATAGGTGATGATGGGAAGCTATGTTCAGGACAGTCAGCCTGGTGATAGAAGAGTCCCTAAGCCAACTGGGGTCAGGAGAGACCCCCTGGAAGGAGCCCATACCAGAGCTGAATCAGCACTGACAAAGTCTGCCTCTCATGATCCCTGCCTAGGGGACGCCTCGTTGCTGTTGAAGTTGAGCAGTCTCACTACATCAGCCAAATTCTTCTTCCTCTTTCTGGGCTCCATGTAATGTCTTCCTGACCCTTTATTGGAGTGCCAGGCCCATAATCTCACATGAGTAATGCAACAAACATGGTCAAACTCACTCAGCATCCTTGTGGATTGGGGAAAATGGAGGTTGTGGCCCAAGGGGAAGTCTGTGGCTTCATTCAGAGGAATGTAGCTGGTGCTGCTTGTGTCCTGTGACTGCTGGTATCGGCTTGTGTGGGGGCTGAGGGCCTTCTTCTTCATGAAGTCTTTAACACTGGTCCTTGAAATTGCCACATAAGGAATGATTGAAGGAGCCAGGGTGTTTCATTTGGAGAAAGTGAGACATGATTTCTGTCTTCAAGTATTTGAGGGGGTGTCATATGAAGGAGGAATTAGTCTCACTTAGGATATTTCCAGAAGACACAATTTGTAGCCAAAGAGGAAAGTTACAGAAGGTAAATTTTAACTCAGAAGAGAGAGAAGAGCTTAGGGCATTAAAAATGTATAGATAGATACATTAAGATATGGACAAAAACAGCCTCACAGTTACCTGCACATTAAAACAATTTGATACCATCCTCTCTTACCTTCTAACAGGCAGAAGGCAGGAAAGACAAAGCACACAATATCAGTAAGAAAAAGACACTTCTTTGCACTGCTGTCTGGAATAGAAATTAGTACAGCCCTTCTGTAGAATAATTGGGCACTTGAAACTTGGATTCACATTTGTAGGAATTTATTGTAACAAATCAACCAGAGATGTGTATGAGAGTGTGTGTGTGTGTGTGTGTGTGTGTGTATTGTGTGCTTAAGCATTATTAATGATTATGAAACCCCCAAATGATTCTAAATTTCAATTATAGAGAATTGGCTGAAATGATGAGGTACATCTCTGCGACAGAACATTGGAGATATTAGTTAGCAGGTGTCCTAGTTACTTTCTGTTGCTGTAATAAAACATTCTAACCAAAACAGCTTGGGGAGGAATCGGCTTACTGCTCACAGTTTTTTATCAAGGGAAGCCATGGCAAGAATTCAAGGCAGAAACCCGAAGGCAGGAATGAAGGCACAGACCACCAAGAGCTGCTCCTCTGGTCTGTGCTCAACCTGCTTTCTTACACAACCCAGGATACCTGCCCATGGATGGCAGTACCCACATTGGTTTGGGGCTTCCCACATCAATTAGCCATTAAGAAAATGCCTCACAGACATGGCTGTAGGCCGATCTGATAAAGGTAATGCCTCAGTTGAGGTTCTCTCTTCTCAGGTGTGTCAGGTTGACAAATGAAGCTATCCAGCACAGCGGGCATTCTTCCAAAGGGTATTTGAGAACAAAGCAAAGCACTAAGAAGCATTTAAAGAGGCTATAAGACTGTGTACCTTGGTTTTAAAGTTATAAATGAATAAAGCATATCTACACATTAAAACTAGAATATTATTCACTGTTATTTCTGTATATCAGATGTTGGATCTTTTTTCTTTTCTATTTCTGCATCTTTCCAAGTTTTTCCTTGATTTTATTATTCAGAGAAAATGATGTTTTGAGACATTAATCTGAATTTTCTAAAGAGGTATTTTGGAGGAATCAGATTGAGTGGCTTAGAGGGAACTTGCAAGTATGTCTTTTCATCTGCTTCTTTGGTCCATTCTTGTGCTAGTTGGTCTTGAGTACAGAGGTTCTGGAGAAGAAGGTTGTCTTCCTTCTTCATGATGACTCCTGCATGCCTACAGGGAGCTTAGCTGACCCTGCTGCTGCTTTCATTCTGCCTTGTTCTTGATTGACAGCTGCATTCCCAGTACATATAACACTAATAACTGTTGGCATTCTGCAAAACCCAGGGACATGCTATGTTCATTTTCTCACCCCAGTGTGTAGCTCAGAAGACTGTATCGTGTGTATCCATGAAGACTTGATGGATGGATGGATGGATGGATGGATGGATGAAGGAGATGTAGAAAAGGAAGGGCTCTCGGCTTCAAAAAAGGAAAGAAATCTTGAACCCTTAGAGGGATCAGTGTGTGAAAGAATTTCTTGTCAAAGTTTCTGAGGAGTTTATAGAATTCACTTTTGTGGAACTCTTTTAAGATGGTTAAAGACAGCCATGTGGCCTCGATGAGGTAGCTGAAATGAAGTCATGACTCTTACCCCATCCTAAGGTCATGGAATTGGGGCACTGGAGCATCAAACTGCTCTCTTTAAGGATTAAGTGATGACTTGTAAAGTTACAGTGGTGACCTCGCTTGCTCACATAAGCTCTTTAATCGTAAACAATGACCAAATCATGAAAATGAAGATTTATAACATCTAACTGAAGTTACTATAAATATCAAAAACTGATCTTAAAACTCTGCAAAGGTAAGGTGGACTCTGCAGAGCAAACCAGAGCTTCATGGGCATATTCCTTGACAGCAGCTTGTAACACATGCACTTAGGCCTTAGTCGGTTAGCTGTGCACTCATGGATCTTTCTTCCTTCGTGTCAACCCTTTGCTTTCTAGTTTGCTTTCTGTTGCTGTGATGAAACACTGACCAAAACCAATTTGAAGAGGAAAGAGTCTATTTCAATTAATAGGTTATCTAATTCATTATTGAGGGAAGCCAGGGCAGGAACTCAAGGAAGGAGTTTGAAACAAGAATCATGGAGGAGCTCTGCTTACTGGATTGCTTCCTCTGGCTCATACTCAACTAGCTTTCTTACACAACCCGGGACCTTTCTGGAGATGACACTGCCCACAGTGGTCTGGGCCCTCCTACGTCAATTAGCAATCAAGAAAATGACCCATAGTCATGCCAATCTGATAGGGGAAATTCTTTAATTGAGGTTCCTTCTCACGTGACTCTAATTTGTGTCAAATGGACAATAAAAACTAATCAGTATTCCATGTTATACACACCTGATAGCAGATTCTGGCATATTCCAGAAGCCCTTTCTGTAACATAATAGCCCTCCTAATTAGGCCTTACATTTTATATTATACAAAGTCCATTTATAATATTCAGAATATGAGTAAAACAGAGCATCCCAAAGACAGTGAGTTGTTTATTTATCAGAAATCACCCATAATAGGGTACAGTTTGTTTATTTATCATCCTGCAGTTATCAGAAACCACCCATAATAGGGTACAGTTCCATGTTGGGGGTGTGTTCAGAGTCCAAAGGACGCTGAAGTTCTGAAGGTATGAATTGCTTTCACCCATTGCCACTACCTCACACCTTGCCTTTCTCAGAGGGCTTATCTTTGAGCAGAGGTCATTTCTAAAATGGAGGTGTAGCTCAGCACATAACAGTCCATGAAGAAGGTCTGGTTACCTGGCAGGATGTCTGCACAGGGGAGCCAAAGTCTGACCCATGCTAGAGAGCTTGACCCCTGGGCTGGTGACTTACCCCCGGGGACAGTCCCATTCTAGGAAGGACTTGCAGTTGGCACTAGGTGCTTTCTCACTGGCAAGATGTTTCCTTTTCTCACTTTGTTGCTGACTTTCAGTAAGATGTGGCCAGAGCATGCCACAGGCTTGAGGTTATTTTGTAGTTCTGGCCAGAAGCCTCTGGGGTCAGGCCAGTGCTCACACTTCAACCAACAGCTCAGCCTGCCATGAGCTCATCTTCAACAGCTCTGGGCTTCCTGCAGCTTGCTTATGGAGTACTGTTTGTTTGCCTACCATGTGACAGTCTCCAAAAACTGCTTGCCTGTATTGAGGCCACCAAGTCACAGGCAATGGCTGTACCCCTGTGCTTCCCAGCCCTCAGCCCTGCCCATGTGACATGCCGAGGACCTCCCCAGACATCAAAGCCACCACACTGAGGCTCCCAGTCTTCTGGCTTCTCATTCTCAGACACAGCAAAATGACTCTTCCTGTTACTTCTATAAATATTTTCTGAGCTCCTACCACAGACCAGGTTCTTTGTGAGGTCCTGGGGATCTTGAGGTGAGGCTTACATGGTACCTGCTCTTATGGAGCTCATAATGCAGTGGAGGAGCAGACTGACTTTCAGGTCATTGCAAAGCCATAGGTCAGGGGTCATAACCAAGGCACACGCTGGCGCATGTCAAGGCAAGCTTGTCACACAAAAAGAGAGCAGCACTGAGCTGAAACATAAGCCTAAAAAAGAAAGGTTTTGCTAGTTAACAAATATACTGCAGGCTTGGAAACTAATGTGGACAGGAGAGGTCATAACAATTACATTTTTCATTGGGGAAGAGTTTGCCATGTGCTAACTCAGTAAAAAGCCCTTGACCTGCTTTATGTATTTAATTTTCACAAGCACCCTGATGGGGTGCAGTCGCCATTATTGCTTTATTTCTGCAGAGAAGATACCTAACAATAGCATCGTGAGGCAGTTAGGTCAGCACACAGGGCTAATATGGAGTAAGGTTAGGATGCAAGGTCAGTATTCATGATACCCTCATGACCTATGAAGGAAGAAGGTGCTGAGGCTGGGGAGTGGGTGGACCAGGGGATAGCATCAGATCTTGGGGCTCATATGCTAAGCATCCTTCCCTATATCCTGTGTAGAGTCCTTGGAAGGGTTTGAAGATTATTATGTAAGTTACATGCAACCTGCTTGAAGGCAGAGGACCAGTGAGGTCTACTGCTCATATCTCACCTGGGAGGAAACTGAGGCTGAGGAAGGCAGTGTCTATGCTGATGAAGAGATGTGAGATAACTAGAATAAAGCAGATTCTAGGCAGCAGCGGTGGCAGTGGCCAAGGTCCACAGCAGGCAGGTGGGAAAGAAAGCTGTGACTCACACCCAGGAGGTCTGACTGCAGAGTCTTCGTGCGTATACGTTAGGCCTGATTGGCACCTCTTACTACCCCAAAAGTGTGCACCTCATCTGGAACTTTTGACTGGAATTTGAACTTCAGCTATTTGGACTTTGTTTTTGTTTTGTTTTGTTTTGTTTTGTTTTTTTGAGAAGTATCTCTGTAGTTCCAGCTGGCCTAGAACTTGCTATGTAGACCAGACTAACCTGGATCTCACAAAAACTGCCTGCTTCTGCCTTTCAAGTGCTGAGATTAAAGGTGGGTGCTACCATTCCTGGCTAGTCATTATTATTACTTCATATCACCTATCTATACTGATACCTGTCTATCATCTGTTACCTACCCATCCTCTCAAATCTACCATCTGTCATCTACCTACAAAATCTTTCTTTTATCATCTATTAAAACTGCTGTCTGTCTGACCTCCACACCTATGTGCATATAGGCAACACTCGTTAGACTCAGTGGGTTGGTTTTTAAAAACAAAGGAAAAAAGGATATGAAGTTGGGAAGAAGGAGAGGACGTGGTGGGGGTGAATATAATCAATATATGTGGTATTCGTGTATGAAATTCTCAGAGTAAATAAAAACATTAGATTTTAAAAACTGTCATTTATCTGGCATCTATCCATCCCCCAAACTGTCATTTATCTCCCATCTATCAAAACTGTCACCCATCTACTGACTAGCATCTAGCACCTAACTTTCTACCACTTGCATGTTACTCCTTAGTCAGGTGCTCAGTCGACTTTGCTGGTTTCATTGCTCACTCTTCTCTCTCTTACACCATACTCCCACCATTCCTTGGTCCATTGCTCCATGCCAAAACTGTCCTTCAAATAATTTCCATCAGGAAGGGTGATCAGGAGGTCAGGTTTTTGTTCAAATCCTTAATGAGGTTCTTTTTGTTCATTTTAATGAGTGGGCCACTTCAGCTTACAGACCTGAGCTCTCGCTGTGGGAAGTGTCCTGCAGGCTTCAGAGTCACCCCGTCTCAGGCACTCGGCTCACGTCTCAAGTCCCATGCTCAGTTCCTGGGTCTACTCTGGTCCCCACTTAGTTTTTTCCCCTATATTAATTTCTTTGTCCTTTTCTGTCAGAGTCTTGGAAAATTTCTTGATCTAGGTATTCTATCCATAGCTCCCATTTACTTTTCTTTAATGTGGCAAGTGTGCTTTTCATCTGAACATAGCTGATTAAGCCAGTGTCTTTTTGCAAATAACACATCCTCTGGACTCCCAGAGGAGTTGACTTTAGATTTTTCTGTCCTCCTTTGATAAAGAGAATGGAAACGTTACCTCTGTTTCCTTACCTTGGTGTCCTAGTTTGTCTTCAATTGCTGTAATGAAACACCCTGACCAATACCTACTTGGGGAGGAAAGGATTTATTTGACTTATAAGCACAGTCAGTCATTAGAAGCCAAGGCAGGAACTTGGAGCAGGAACATGGAGCATAGACCATGGAGGAACGCCACTTACTGGCTTGTTCCTTTGGCCCATGCTTTCTTATACAATCTGCCTAGGGCTGGCACCACCCACAGTGGGCTTGGCCCTACCACGTCATTCAACAATCTAGAAAATGCCAGAGGCCAGTCCAATGGAGGCTCCCTCTACACAGGTGTGTCTAGTTGACAACTAAAGCTATCCAGCACACTTGGCATCCTCTCTTTCAGATGCTCTTGGTTTCCCTGTAGTTCATCTTAGACATGTCACTGTGTAATCTCCATTCTGACCGTTGACAGTGGTTCCATTTTCCACCCAGCATGGCTTCCAGGAAGATCTTGCCTGGTCTTGACAAGGGCAGAAGAGTAATATTTGGCTTTGTTGCAGTCTTGGGGACACCTGAACAAAGTTTTACCTGTCTGTTCCCTAGGTCTGGGGTGGGGTAGCAGATGATGATTCAAAAACAGTCCCAGTGAGAATCTTGGCAATTCTCTGCCAAGTGTGTTTTCTAGGAGTCCTAGGGCGCTTCCTTGGGACCTAGCCTTGCTCTGGATTCCTCTCAAGCCAGGGTTCCTCTAAACTTGTAGACTGTCATGCTGTGAACCCTTCACTCCATCCCCAGGCAGGCACAGGGGCTAGGGCTCAGCTCTCCCTTTCTTCAACCCCATCTGGCCTGAACCATGCATCCCAATATTGCCTCGCCCTTACTAGCCTTCCCAGGTTTCCAGTGCTGAGATATACTTCTCCCTCTGTCAGACTCTGGCACTTTCCATTGCAATTTGAGAGGGACAGGTAGTTACAAAAGCACCAGTGCACTTTGTAGCTTTGCTTTCCAAAATGGAGGGTGCACTTTAGGATCACCAAGCAAGATCCCTGAAATACACGGTACCTACAGGTCATCATTTTTCAAATTATCTGCCAAGATTAGATATAGACCACAACAAAAGGATTCCATACACTCCACTGGAAAACTTCACATTCTGCATTTCCCTCCTGGCAAATGGTACTGCATAGTGCAGTCTCTGAGAACCCTACAGTGATGAAACCTCTTTATCTTTGTTCAGACTATTTCCCAAATGTGTTTTTGCAAAAGTAATTTCTTCTCTAAAATTGATGAATATTTCTCAAAAAAGACTCTGGCCGTATGCCATGTGCAAGCACCCTGAATTTTTTGCATTTCCCCTCCTCCGCCTTTTATTTTGTGAGATGAAAAAATATGTCTTAATTTACATGTGAAGATAAAGGTCCAAGGACAGCCTCTGCCCAGAGAAAATGAAAAACAGCCCCACTGGGTTCCTGTAATCCTGGGTAAGGAATGAAGAAGCTCTAAGGCTAGTGCTGAGTTCTTTCCCCAACAGCAGTTTCCAGTTCCATCTCATTTGCATTGTTTATATTCTCTAGATTTATTTAGAACTGGCAGGAGGGAAGAGGCTATCCAAGGAGGAGGAGGTAATTTAATATGGGGTGAAATGAGCTTGTGAAGCCGATTAAGAAATCACTAAAATCTGTTAGAATAGCTGGAATTATCCTGATCATATTAAAAACCACTTTGCAGTTCCTGCCAGGAAGCGCTCCCTCCTGGCTTCTCCCCTCCCATGCTGGCATTCAGCCATGGCCCTGTGGCCCTCCTCCAAGCACTGTTCTGTTCTCTGTGACAGTGCTCAGCACGTGGCATTAGAATGACCTGGTTCTGTTTTCCCCACTGGATGGTGGACTCTGGACAGTGAGAACAGGCTCTCCTCTGCAGCACCGTTGAGCCCTTACCTGGACCTTGTACCCACAGAGAGAACCTGGGGCAGCATGACAGGCCAGCACTTCTCATCCTGCAGAGGATGCCCTCAGGTACTTCTGAATCACAGTTGACCCTAGGACCATGGTCCAATTCATGTGGAGCGACCCTTTAGCCAATGAGGGCTCAGCCACAGGGGGAGCTGGCTCAGTTCCAGGATGACCCCACCTCTTCTGTTAGTGCTGAGGATGGCATGGTTCCTCTTTTACCTCAGTGAAAACAAGATCTGGGTGTGCTGAACTCCTATGTTGGGCATAATTCTGATATTTTGTAGGCATTTCCCATTGAATTGCCCACAAGGCACCATGAAAAAGGGTATTCATATATCAGTTTCAAACAATGATAATTCTGATGTATTGTGGCCAAAGGCTTTTGCCATCAATGGCAGAGTCAAGATGTTCCTTATCACCCTAGAGTTGAAGCTCATTATTAGTGGCCATCAAGTCATACTGCCCCACAGGCACGTCTTCCATCCATGCCAAGCCTGATGATCATTCTGCTTGAAAAATCCTCTCCTGGAGCCAGTTTTGCCCCTCAGGGTGCTCTTCATGAGGCCCCCAGACTTCCTGAATCCCTGACATCCAGAGAGATTCTTGTCTCCATCGTTCAAATACGGAGATTTGTACCTTCCCATATAGAGAGTAAATCACAAAGCTCAGCTCATGAGTACTGATAATTCTCTCCAATGGATGCAAATGTCCACTCTGTTCCTAGTGCTCAAGCCACAGGTCAGTTTCTAGAAGGTTCTTGTGAGGGACCAATGGGAGAGGCAGGAAAGATGCTGGTGGCAGGCCACCCTGCAACAGGAAGTCAGTTCACCCTTCTGTCCGGAAGCTCTGCCCTCTCTAGCATGCACCTGTCCTCACCAGTGCTCTTCCCATGATGAGCTGATCACCATCCCGGAACTGAGAGAGATTCTCATAGGAATAGTCACTAGAGTCATTTTCACAGATGGAACCAGTGACTGTGAATTGTTAACCTGTGGGAGCTTTGACTTTTTTTGAAAAAAAAAAAAAAAGGTTCAAAGATGATCAAGGCTGCTCATTGCCAAGATGAACATGTCATAGGGTAGATGTCTAGAGCAGGGGCAGGAGGAAAGACTGGGAGCAGTGAATGTTAGGAGGTGTTTGCAAAGAAGAGAGATTACTGGGGCTCCATAATAGTAATGATCTCTTGAAGCAGCTACAGAGTAGGGGAGCAGGAGCCACTGGAAAGAGGAGTGGCCACTGTTGGGGAGAGTCATCATGATGAAGGAGGTTCCTTGGGACAGTTCAGATCCCATAACCTGTGGGTCAGCTGGCAAGGGCTAGGCCTTTGGGTGAGAACAGCACTGTTCTGTGGGGCTGAGTAGAAGGAAATGGTTTAGGTGTCAGTTAGTTTGAGAGAAGTAAGCAGAGCAGTGGAAGCTAATCCTCTTGGACAAAGGAAGTACACGCCATGGCAGTGAGAGGGGATGGCCAAACAGGGCAGTGGGTCACTGGAGAGGGAAGAATGAACAGAGCTTGAAATCATTAAGAAATTGTCAGTGCCAGAGGCCCCAGAGTGTCCAAGGAGAACATGGTGATTGGAAGTGGGGTGTGGGTATCACCCCAGGTGGGTGGGTAGCAGGTGCACAGCTGTCTGGAAGTGGGGGATGGAAGGCAGCTGTGAGGCTGAAAGTGGCAGTTAATACCCCCCAACCCATACCTCCCTTGGGAAAGGGCCACTGCGTTCCCATGGCAACCACCACTCCTCCCAGATGGTAACCTGAACTTGAAATTGTGCAGAGGACGTGGTCAGGAAGCCTCAGTCTACCCTTCTCATTCTTGATGGGAAGACTGGGTCTAGAGCTAGGCAACTATTATGAATTCACTCCAGATACCCACAGTAGACTCACCATGTCTGTTGATAAGCTAACCCTGTATTTCCAGAGCTCTACTACTAGAAATAAAGCTTTGTCTTCCAAGTCCAAATCTAACTGGAAAGTTCTTTCTTGTGCTCTGTCTACTAGGCCACAGAAGGCACTTCTTGCCCTCGTGGTTTGGTGGTTGTGCACTGAAAAGGAACCATGTGCCTTTGCCTCTGCCACCGTGAGGCACATCACTTCCCATCTGCTATTTGAGGGGCAGGGCCCTGAGTCTGGATACTGCTGTACCACACTCATATTTATGGCTTTGCTGAAAAACAAGGGACAGCATAAGAAAATTTCCCAGGTGTGGGAAACCTACCTTTATGAAAACCAAAGCATCAAATACTGACTGGCCTTTTAGAAATTCTCTCTCAGAACTCACAATCCTCCTGCCTCCGCCTCCCAAGTGTTGGGGTTACAGGTTTATACCACCACACCCACCTAATTTTCTGTCTTTTAAAAGAAGTTACAAAAACACCAACCATGTTCATTAATACAATTTGGAGAATATAGAAAACCTTGGAAGATAAAGTAGAATTCACCCATAAGCCCATCATAAATTGTTTTAAAAGTTATGAACTGAACAGTAAAAGTCCCCCTTTATACCTTATTCCTATCCCTGAAAACTCAGTTCTCATTCTAGAAGTTTTTACTCTTAAAAAATGGAGCCCAGGCTAGAGAGATGGCTCAGCGGTTAAGGGCATTGTCTGATCTTCCAGAGGATCCAGGTTCAATTCCTAGCCCCACATGGCAGCTAATAACCATCTGTAACTCCAGTTCCAGGGTATCCAGTGCCCTCTTCTGACCTCTATGGGAATTGCATGACATGGGTGCACTTACATACATGCAGACAATACACTCATACACATAAAATAAAAATAAATTTTAAAAAATTTAAATGTAGCTCATGTGTTTTGTCACATAGCCTAGCTTCTTTTTAGCTTACTGTGATTATCCAAAACATGTTTCCAAATCATTACGTACAGGTCTGCTTCAATTTTTACATGGCTGTGTGATAGTCTACCGGTTGTTCATTCCAGCTGGGAGCATGCAGTTTATCTTGTTTGGGTCTCTACTAGGACTCGTGAAGGTTGCACACTGCAGAAGGTGCCTTTCAATGGGATTCTCTACGCACAGATGCTGGTGTTTCTGAAGGCTAGTCTCAGAAGTGGTACAAGAATGATAAATTTAAGTTGCCACAGCTACCACCAAAGTACCCTGCAGAAGAGGTAGGAGTGTCCTTTCCCACCTTCTAACAGTGCTAGAAGTTTCAGCTTCCATTTAGGAGACATTCATAGAAGAGCCGTGAGCATCACTGGCCGCCCCATCTCATGCTTCTAGCCACAGACTGAACTAGTCTTAATATTTGGAGTGGAAGCGGAAAAGAGGTGACATTTTCTGCCAGTTGTCCTTTGTTAGTGGAACCGAGCATCCTTCCTGGGCACACTACCCTGTAGGCCCTTCTCTTTGAATTGCTTGTTTGTGATATATGCTCTTTTCCTCCTGGGTGATTTGTGGGTTTCCCATTTTCCTTCTAGGAGGTCTTGATTCCATTAAGTCTTGATAGATGTGTGTGTTACTAACATCGCCTTCCAACCTGACTTTATCTTTGACTTTCTTTTATGCTGTTTTGTGTTCCTAAGTGGAAAAATGAGTGCATGCCTCTCCTCTTTGGAATTCTCATTCCAAGCACTACCTCTCAACTCAAAGATGTCCCCCAGGCTTCCCTAAATACGTGGAACTTTTCATCCCATGGGGCTGCTGTGCTGTTTGTTCCTTTTTCAGCTCTTTTTTTGTTTTTTGTTTTTTTGGGTTTTTTTGCTCTGTAAGGATTTACTGGCAGCTGAGCCTTCGTTTTTCTTTGCATGTATTATTTTTCTGCTGACCTGATCCAATCACAACTTGCTGTTTCTTATCTTTCATGGTAGAAAGGCCAACAGCAGAACTTGTCAGTATCATGGATGAAAGGAATGCAAATGGGTACATGAGGGCAGCTGCATGAGGGCAGCTGGGATGTCTGGTGGGGCTGCCAGATGAATGTAAACTGGGGTCTTAAAGGAGAGGCCTTCCACCTACGGGGGTGCATGCAGCCTTCAGCTGGTGACTTGGAAGGTGACGTTACATGTAACTGTGCTCTTCGTTGCATTATCCTGTCCCGTTTCCCCCCTGGTGCCACCTACAATCACAAGAGCCCTTCCTCCAGTCTCTGCTGATCTCATCATATGTACATCACCCAATTCTGATAAATCTGTGAAGCCCTGATCGTATTCTGTCAGCAACTGCTTTCCCAACCACTGGGTTTGCCTGGTCTTGGATGCTCTATACTCAGCATTACAGCAGCTTTTGCACCTATCGGTCTCTCTTCTCACCTTCTCCAAAGGGGTAGCACTGTCACCCTGAGATGTGATCCATAAGATCACCAACTTTACCAATACCGCAATGCAGAAATTTTTATGTAATCATTATTGAAAGAATTTATAAAACTTTTTGTTTAAAAGTTTTGAAATGGCAGTTGGATATGAGTTGACGTTTCCCTTTGATTACCTGTTTGAGACCTGCCTCTGTAACAAGTGGGAGAATGCCCGTGATCCATTGCTGCTGCCCATCACAGATACAGAAAGGTATTCTCTAGGCCCATGATAATGTTTGTGGGTGCCTGATAGCTTAGTCTAAAAGCAGTATTTACCTAATGGAGAAACCCTGGAGCCATTTCTAAGATCAGAAAGAAGACAAGAATGCCCGCTATCTCCATTATATTGAGACATTACACTAGAGATGCTAGTCAGTGCTATTGAATAAGAAATCCTAGCGGCAAATGATTATATAACAAAAGGAGAAACTGCTTTATTTTCAGACTACATAAGACACCTGCAAAAGCCTCTGAATCTAGACTAAAGCTTCTGAAACAATGAATTCAGTGACACAGCACAGTGCAATGCTAATATACAAAAATCATAAACTTTCATGTGTGCTAACAATGAACAGAAGGTATAATTGTGGAAAAATCCAATTTACAACAGCATCAATTAAGAGTACATAATTTGGATAATGTAATAAATGTAAAAGTACAAGTATATATGAGGAAAATTTTTGAACATTTCTGAAAAACTCAAAGAGATGATGAAAACATCCACTGTGCTTGGGTAGGACAAATCAGCACTCTAAAGATGTCCTTTTTCCAGAGTTAATTTACAAATTTAGTTCAAATTATTAGCAATGCCATCAAACTATTTTATGACCTTAGACAATATGATACTATGGTTCATCTGGAAAACTGAATCTTTAAGAGTAGCCAGAAAACACGTCAGGGGAAGCTCAAGCAGATGTTCAAACACACAGTAATGCCTCTGGGGTTCAGATGCAGTGACTCTGAGGCTGGGATGGATAAGTGACAGGTGCAATAGAAGGGAAAATTCATAGTTAGACCCAAGCATCTATGGGGATTTACTGCATGATGAAGATGGCATCTCAGATCACTGCACTAGAACAAATCTCAGTGAGACAACTGAGGAGTCACGTAGACAAAGACATACATACATACATACATAGATGTGTATCTCACACCCTATGGAGGAGTAACTCCAGGTGTCTAAGCCATCTACTTGTGAAAAACAAAACAAAGTAAACATCAGAGGAAAGCTAAGCAAATCTGCTTTAGCCTCTGTGTGGGAAATGGCTAATTGTTGCTCAGACTCATTGTAAGCAAACTCAGGAGACAACATGGGAAAGCATAGCCACCAATCCTTCCATCCACAATGTAAAGACATCTCCTAAAAATTGAGACATGGCTTCCTATAATCCCATCACTTGGGAGGTGGAGACAGGAGGATCATAAGTTCAAGGTTATCCTTGGCTAAATACCAAGTTTGAAGCCAGCCTGGGATATAGGAAACCCTATTTCACAAACACAAAAAAATTGAGCAACAGATGACCAACATCCCAACAGGACAATGGGGAAGAAGCATGAACAGGCAATTCACTGAAAATCAAAATATAAAAGCACTTTTAAACATGAAATAATGTTCAAGCATAACCATAATTACAGAAATGCAAATTAAGTCATCTTTTCTCACCTGCCAACCTGACGAAAACCAATGTGACAGCACATTCTGTTGGCCAGGACTGTCGAGAAACAGACCTTTCTGGCATGCAAACGTGCAGCCCTTCTTGGGGGAGTTTTGTCCAAATAGAAGTATATCTGTGCTTGACTCAACAATCCCACTTTTAAGCAACTGCCCTGCAGATACACCAACAATGGGAAAAAACACACACGTGCTGGAATGTCCACTGCTTCTAACTTTACAGCGCTGGAAACACCTTGCTCTTCACACATGGGGGCTGGTTGAATAAACATGGTGTATCAGCACCACCCAGAGCTAGGCAGTTCTGAAAAAGAACCACAGAAGAGCTAGCTCTATGAATAAATCTGTAGGAATCCTATGACACATTCTGTGTGTTTGTATGTGTGTATACACATGTACATGTATGCACAGATACACGTTTGTGTGCAGGTATGTATGAACATGGACGTACATGTGTGTAGAGGCCAGAGGAGAACCTCAGGCATTGTTCCTTGGGTGCTACTCACCTTGTTTGTTTGTTTGTTTGTTTGTTTGAGACCAAGTCCCTCACTGACCTGGAATTCACCAAGTAGTCTAGGTTAGTTGGTTAGCAATCTGCCTGTCTTTGCCTCTCCAGTGCTGAGATTATACATGTACAACGCCATGCTCAGCTTGGTTGGATCACCCCAGTTCTAGGATCAAACTCAGGTTCTTGTGCATGCAAGGCAAGCACTTTACTGACTGGGCTATCACCCTGGCCCCCAGGACATATCTGAGTGTATTAAGCAAAGCTCAGAAGAGCATATACTATATACTGCTCTTGGGGAAGAAGAGAGCCTCAGCAAATATACACATACCCTCTCATTGTGCACAAAAAGCATAGCAGGATGAACCAGAAACTAGAGGGATTGATTGCTACTTGAACACAGTAAAAGAAGGAAGAGGGACATGTGATATTTAAGGTTCCCTTCCGACTGTGTGGAGGGCTATGCTGGACTTTGTGGCTCCATCACAGTGAGCCCTAAGTCCGACCACATGTGGAAAGGTCGATTCTAGGCATTCAGCAGGATGAAAGGAGGGTTTCTGCTTAACCACACTTGCCCTCAAGATATGGAAAACTTGCACCCCTGCAGGAGTTCCAACCAACTGCTGATGTTCTACAACCTTACACTGAGAGGGACCCCAGAGGCCAGGCCCTTCCTAGTCCTAACAGATGACTTTGCTGATCAGTGAAGACTGCTTTAACCAGCTCCTTCCCATCCAGAGCACTAGATCTCACTGCTGAATCAGCATGACCATGATCAGCATCTCCTTCTAAGCCTTAAACACCTTGATGTCCTCAACATGGGAAATAGTAGCAGTCTTCACAAATTAAGAACTTAGGCTTCAGTGTTTTTGTTTATTCTTTTTTCTTCTGCCTCTTGATTTTTGGTCAACAGAGAAATAAACCATTTACATGATCAGGAAGACCTATTTAGGCAGTGGATCTGTATTTTCTGTTACACGAATAAAATCCTGGGTACTTCCCCCACTTAGCCAGTTATATTGGGTGTGATGATGATGCTGGTATATCTCATTTCAGGAATGACAATACCTGAAGAAGATGCTGATGTAGGACAAGGCAGTAAATATTGCCTTGTGGCAATTGGGAGACTCCAGGTAAGCAAAACCCCTCAGTCTTTTTCATCTCTGATGAGGCCTTGCTATTGCACAGGGGAAGAGGCTGTGGGTTTGAATATCTGTTCATTTGGAACTCCTATGTGCTCAGTATTCATATTGGGTTTTGTGTCTTGCTCTGGGACAAAGCTAAGGCTAAACCAAAGAAGGAAGGGCACCATGACTGATTCACTGAAGAGGTCTTGCTGTGCGGAGGGCTATCAGCCCATCCCCCACCTATACCAGTTACTGCAGAGCAGAGTTCTGACAGAAGTCACATCCTTCAGTGTCTCCCCAAGGTCTTGTGGGACAAAGGCCAAAGTCATCATCCCAACCTCCTCTCTTCCCTTCTTCCTGTCTCACCACCTTCTCTTCCCAAACAACACTGTTCCCCTTTCAGGAAGCTACCTCACAGTTCACCTCTGTGGGTATTCTTGGGCTGTTTCTTCACCTGGTATTTCTTAGTTGCCCTTTTGCTTTCAAAATTCCTTTTTCTCCTGTGTACTTCCTCTCTTCTATCCTTTAAGACCTGACTGAAAGACTGCTGATTTGCCTCAATTAAAACTAACTGTCCCCAACCACAGTGTTCCCTCCTGGTAGAGTTCTCACCTCAGTTTCATTCACTGTGTGTTTACTGTGGCTAGCTGAAGTCATGCTCGTGCCTGGTAAGGCCCTCTGGGACAGAGACATGTCTTTCATCTTGTAAAAATGTAATCGCTCCATGTCTGATGCACAGTGACCACTCTGTCAGCTGGTCCATTCGTTCTTCCTTTGATACTGAGGATTTTTCCAAACTGATGAGGAGTATAGCAGACAGCCCAGAGGCTCATGCTTCATGTCCCTGGTCTCCTAAGTCTAACCATTTTCAAATGAATGAGCAATTTCATTCACATAAGACAAACATTGGGTCTTCCTCACTGGTGTATAAAATAAGAATATGGGTAAATTCAGTCCAGAAATACATAGTTTCCAAATCTCTAAACCAATTACAGAGGCTCATTTGCCATTTTCAGTAAAGGGGAAAGGCCTGAGAGGGAAAGGGTAGTAACCCTTCTGAGCATCAGCCATTGCCAGACATGGTGCTGAGGTTTAACAGGCAGTATCTCCTTTGGCTTCACACGTGCCCTATGGAATTACAGATTTCATTATTCCCACTGATTGATAAGGAAACTAAAGCTCAGAAATGTATGCCCCATCATTAAAGGCATCACAAGAGCTATTTGACCCCTTCACACACATCTTCCCAATGACACAGAAGGATGTGTGGACATCAGGCCACATGGCTTATTTGTCTCTGCCTTCATCAGCATCTCTTATCAACCTTCCTACCATCTACTCCAGGTTACCAGCTCTCCCGTGTGCATGGACATGAGTGGCATGTCAGTGCCCACGGAGTTCCTGTCACGGCATAACTCTGACGGGATCATCACTTTTGTGGATCCAAGATGCATCAGTGTGATTGGCTACCAACCCCAGGTCAGTGGATAGCTTTGAACTCCTGACAGATGGCTAGAGATTTAACTGTCCTCAACATGCTATTTATCTCATTTGTTCAAGATACAGCACAATGACAGGCCTTCAGCAAGCACAGTTATGGTATGATAGCCTCATTTTGCCACAACAGTTTCCACTCTTAACAGTTTCGGTTTTCGTAGGCAGCACGTCTGTCCTTGGGCTTTCTTTGGATGTTTTTAAAAATATGTTGATTACAGTTTGCCTCTCCAAGACAAACAGAAATAAAATTGCATTCTGAAGCCGCTGATCTAGCGCCAAGCAAAATTAGAAATCGGTGAGGACTGAGCCAGGGGATGGATGCAAGGAAGCCAGCTCCTCCACAGACAGAGGGAGGAGGATCACATGCTTATACCTATGGTAGGCAGGCTAAAGGAGGGGGCTTCATAGGCATGTAAACAACACCTTTGCCTCCCAGAAAATGGATAAGAAAAAACTGGAAAGTGAATCCCAGCGCTCAGGAGGTAGACACAGGCAGATCTCTGTGAGTTCCAGGCCAGCCTGATCTGCATAGTGAGTTCCAGGCCAGCTGGATCTGCAAAAATAATGCGAATATAATACTCATGTATAAAATTCTCAAAAAATAAAAAGAGGGGCTATTAATTCAGTGGTTAATAACACTGGCTTCTCTTGAAGGGGACCCTGGTTCGGTTCCCAGCACCCACATGGCAGCTAACGAGTTCCAGGTTACATGACAACTTCTTCTGACCTCCATGGGCATTGCATGACATGGATACACTAACACATGTGCAAGCAATACACTGTCTCAAAAAGAGACATAAATTAAATAAATAAATAAATAAATAAATAAATATAAATAAATAAAATGGAAAGTGGGCTTTGGGGTTATTAAAGCTGACTGTTTTCTTTAGGACCTTCTGGGAAAGGACATTTTGGAATTCTGCCACCCTGAGGATCAGAGCCACCTGCGGGAGAGTTTCCAGCAGGTACTGCTCACAATTATTGCTACTAACACCCAGTAAGGCACCTGGGGGCATGGTGAGAGGGATGGAGTCCTGCTGTGAGCCACTAGGCTGCAAGTGCCCTCCTTCAACACCAGTCTTCCCTGTTGGGAGGGAGCTCAAGGCATAAAGGCAAGACACAGGAGGAAGTCATTGTTCTGTGGCAAAGGAAGAGGAAGATGGTTCCTGAAAAGAATCTCCCCAAGCCCTGAGGCTGGAGAGGGTGACTCAGGAGAAGAAGCAGGAGCAGTTACCCAGGGGAGAGAGATAAGCACAAAATAAGACAGCCTGCCAGAGAGATGGGACCATGCCAGAGATGCAGGTGTGGCCTGCCAGGAGGATCTTCAGCAGCTGTTGGGGTTGGCAAGGAGGAAGTGGCAGGTCATGCTGAGCCTGACCAGGCCAGGGGCCTCCTGTGCCATGCTAAGGGGTCTAAGTTCTCTCTCTGGTCACTTAAAGGTAAATGGGGGTTCCTTTAAGGAAGTAAGCAGAATAATATTTTGAAGAACCACTCGGGAACCCCACGTGCACAAATAACTGAAAACAAAGACGAGTCAAGAGACCTTTAAAATGAAGGGTAAGAGGCAATGAGTCCCAGAGATGGGCAGGAGCTGTGTGAGTTAGACATGGGAAGCAACTTGAGGGGAGCGATAGAGATGGTGAGGAAATGGGAGCTTGGCAGGACAGGCACCCTAATACTGGTATCCTGCACACTGTTTCTGTTTGCTAAGTGCCTGGGCTAGGCACACAGCATGGAGTCACAGGAAGAAGGAATGTGGGCTTCTCACTGAAGCAAAGGCCTGGAACACCATACCATCAGTAAAAACCGAATTCAGAGTGTGGCCTGCCAGCACCGGACAGATTAGGGTGAGGGGGGGCAGGTACTCCTCTCTCCACTAGACTTTTATGTACTCCAGGAAAAGGAGAGAATGGTCATTATAAGAAAATGGCTTTCAGTCACTTTCCAAGAGGGGGAAATAGGCTGTCATCCATCTCCAGTATGGATTTAACATTTTGCCTTGGGGTATCTCAGGCCTAGTCCATGGAGAGCCTCTCTATCTGCAGAGACATAGTCCTCCAGTTTCATACTTATGTGGCCAGAACTCTAGGGCTCCACTTCTCCCTGTTCTCAGTTCTGTTCTTCTGTCATCTATTTCCAGTTCCCTTCCACTTCTGGTTTCCCTCCCAGCTCTTGGTGTCCTGTGTGGTTGGCTTTTCCTTTTCCACCCTCTTCTCCAGCTGTGATCAGAGGGTCTGGCCCCAACCATCTTTTCTTCCTATTCCACCTTGTTCATGTCCTCAACCATGGGGCATCTCCAACCCACCTGCCCTCCAGCTCCACCCCTGCCTCCTTCCAAGCACCTGAGTGCCCAGGAACCTCCAAACCCAGAACACTGGCTCTTCTCCCAGCATCCTCTCTCCCTCACACTGCTCCCCCTGCTCAAGAGAGAAGCTCAGCAACTTCCTTCCCTCTTCCCTTAGCCGCATACCACACAACAGGCCCTCTTCCAACACCTCCATCACACACAGTGACCTCACCCTGCTCTCTCCTGTCACTCCACCTCCCATCTGACAACTTCAGAAGCTCCCTTGCTGCCTCTGCTGTCATTGCAGTCCCAAGCCATTCTAAAAACATAAACTAGCTTTGACGATGTTTTTACTTTAAACTTGTCAACAATGTTCCAGCTATGTAGAATCCACTCCAAGTTTCTTCCTATAGCTTCAGGATTTGCATAAGCCACACCCCATCTTGTCCTCTTTTAGACACTACTCTTTAGTCACACTGGCCCTCTCTTGCTTTCTTGAATATTCTTCCTGACCCCAGGGCTTTTGACCATTCCTTCGTTGGAATGCTGTCCTCTACTCTTCACATGACCAATGTCCTTCAATCCATGCCATCCATGAGATGTCACCACCAACTAACAAAAAGCCCCAGCCTCCTCCACCCCTTGTTTCTCCTCCACTCCCTATCCATTTGTTCGTTTTCAATCTCCTTTATTGAAATCTGGCTTCAGTGAGGGCAGGCTCCATGTCTGTGTGTGTCAGTGTCATAGCTGCAGTTGATCATGGAGTCCCACAACAGGGTAACTTGGAACAAAGCTGCCTAAGCAGCTCAGAACCTGTAGCAGGTGGCTCCCATTTGGGGAAAATGTGAACTCGGGTTGGTGAGACTTTGTGCCATGTTTGCTAAGTGTATGGAAGTAACTTTGCATAGACAGCTTTGGGCTCAGTTGGTTTCATCTTTCTGGATATATGAATGTTAATCTCTCTGGTAATGGGGCCACCATCCTGTGTCCAGTAACTCTCCAAGTGCTTTTTTGTATGCTTTCCCATGGAATCCCAACCCTACTCCATCAGTGCTGTCACTGTTTGGTATCCCAACCCTACCCCATGAGTACTGTCACCGTGTTTGTTCCCCAGTAGACTCCAGGGCTCACAGAGTTCTGTTTGCCCACCTGGATCACACAGCAACGCCAGGGCCTCTGGAGCGCTTATGTCTCACTGAGACTCTATCCAGAGGCACATCTGACCATCTAAACTGTACATGCCACCAGAACCTAGATGGTTTGAAAAGAGTTGAACATCTCAACGTACCTTGGTAGCCAGCTTCAGTAACTCAGTCTGAGACCAGTTACCTCATCCCTTAGGCCAAAGGGAAGCCAAGGCTGTTGAACCAGACCTGGCAGCCCCAGCCCAGGCCCAGGGCATATGGGCAGCTGCTACAGCAGCCACAGGGACATCCCAGGACACGCCCAGCCTTGGCCTGAGCATGTGTTCCTTGGGCTCTGGCCACCAGCAACTGAAGGGAACCAGTGTTGTTAAAGGGAAGTGGTTTGTTCTTGAGAAAGCTGAGTCAGCCCTTGAACTCTGGCTCTAAACAAAAGCATTGAGTAGCCCAGACAGGAAGCTTTTAGAACACACACAAGTTCTGGGTTCAGTACGTTAAGAGGGTAGCCTCCCAGGGGCCAGTAAACTGTGTCTGTTTCCAGAATCCATTTCTCAGTTTACCAAGAGGACAAATGGAAAGTGAAATTGGGGGCAGGCTTCTACCCCATCCCTACCCTTTCTGTTCAGACATGCTCCATTATTATGGCAGTGGTGGTGGTGATGACTGGGATAGTAATTATTGTGATGGTGATAATGATGGTGATTGTAATGATCGTGATGGTGATGCTGCTGCTACCTCTGACTGTATTGATGGCAGTGATGGTGATAGTAGTGATTACAATGGTGACATTGATTGTGATGATGGTGACAATGATGATGGTGATGATGGCAGTGATAATGATTACAGTGGTAAGTATGATGGTGATGAGCGTGATGGTGATGATTGTATGGCAATGATGATTATGTTATGGTAATGATTATAATGATGATCTTGATGGTAGTGACAGTGGTGATGATGTTGGCACTGTTTGTGGTGGTGATAGTGATGATTATGGTGGTAGTAAGGATGGTGATGGTTGTGTTGATGGTTGTGATAGTAATGGTTGTGGTGATGAGAGTGGTGGTGATGATAGTCATGACAAAGAGCTGTTTTCACAGAGAGCCAAGATAAGCTAGGTTTTATGGTCTTGGCTGTCTTTTGTATCACTAGTCCTATAGAATCATAGTCAGATGCATCACTCTGGTCTTAAGGCATAGACAGTATTACCAGCCCTACTTATACAAACAGTTCAGTCCCCCATCACCTCTTAGCTTTTTCGCCTCCACACAGTTGTTCATGTTGTACCGTCTGCTCAAGGAGAGCTGTCTCAGCGATCACCTAGCAGTTGTACCACCTGACAACATACCCACCTTATACCTCGTCCCCAAGCCCTGTCCCCCGTCCTGGAACCCTTCAGGGTCCCAACAATGACAGACTGCCTCCTTCTAGCCCTCTAGGTGACTCTCTGGCATCCGATGGTAGCTTTATACGAGACTGTGTGGGTTACAGTTATCTGCACATCTCTCCTGCCCCTGCTGGCTAAACAGGCCCAATGGGATAGAACCTCTTATACATTGGCTATAAGAATTCTGGACAGGGTGTTGAGGTCAGTAGATCAAAGACTCAGGCCCTGCTTTTTCTTCCCCATGGTTGTGAGGCCTAAGGCAGGTATTTGTCAAGTCTAAAGCTCACTTTCCATATACATAAAATGTTGTTGCAAAGACTTGAATAAACTCAATAGGGTGTGACTGGCAGCTCCCTTCCTCTGTTTTCTACCCACCGCTCCACTGCCCACATTTGTGCCCAGCTGTTGGTCTCTGAGACAGAGTTAAAAAAAAACTCACCCTCTTAGGCATTCCAGTTGGAAGAAACAGAAGGCACACACCTTCCACATGCTCTGTAGGCACAGAAAACGTAGGTCTGTATCTGGTATAGACACCAAGGGAGCCCTTCAGCCTGCTCACCTGAGAGACATGTGGCTTTGACCTCTAGCCCCTGTGAAGGAAAAGGCAGGTTCCTGTTGTGAGGCAGACTATCAAGCAGCATCCTTTGAGTGGACCAGCTTCACCTCACCCCAGTCAGCTTCCTTCTGTGTGGTGATAAAGACCTCTGGCTATTGATTGTTTAGTTTCCCCCAAAGGGTCTTGTCTGTCTGATACTCTGCAGAGTGGCTATGCCTGGTTTTCCCCAGGGGCAATGTGGGAGAAGGGAGCCACTTGGTTACTTCTGCTCTGTCCTGGGACAGCAGGCCTGGGACCAGCAGGCCATGGAGGTAGCTTGAGAGGTGTGCTTTAAGTGCTGCTCTGTGCCAGGAGCTGGGCTAGACTAGGCTAGGTGAGGCTCAGTGACTATGTCCCCAGGCTGCCTACAGTGTAGCAGAGACTACCAATTCCCACAGGGAGCAGGCCGCAAGTGTGGTAAAATTAGAAGTTAGACTTGGCCTGGCAGGACCTGCTCTAAGTCTGCAATCACACCCAGGGAGCCTGCAGACTTCAGCCCTAGGATCTGGGGCATGCACACCTGCAGAGAAAACTCCTGATCACTTTATCTTGTTGTAGGGGACAATCACAGCCAGGCCAGATTTGTCAGTCATTCTGTGCCTTCTCCTTCCCCAGTTTATGCCTCAGCGATGAGACCTGCATGTAGATGCTCCCTTCTGCATGTAGGCAGGTGTCTGTTTCCCTTTGTGAAAAAGGCCAAGCTGTCGCCAGAGCGACAAGCCTGTGACTTGTACATAAGATCTTGATTCCTGACCCCTCTTTGCCACCAAACTCAAATGATCTTGGGGGATTTAATTAATTTCTTTGTATCTTGATGTTGTCATCTGTAAATAGCAAAGCCACCTTTCCAAACTCCTGCTGAGATACACCACAAGGTGCCCATTTGAAGGTATGTTGGAAGCCATACTGCAATGTAAAAGTAGTGACAGATCAATACATACAAATAAATAATGCATACGAATTTATCATTTTATTTCATCTCCTTCCTGAAAATTTATTGAATCCATCTTACAATGTTAAACAGTTAAAAGTTTTTGTGAATTATGAAATAAGTCCATGATACACTGTAGCTATACATTCCAGTGAGACATTACTAGCATCCAGAGAATACTTCGAGAGTACTAGCACCCAACCCAAGAGTACCCTAGCAACCAAGGCAAAAAGAGAAATGCAGCTCTCATGGTGTATTTATAAGCTGGTTTATATCCATTCAATTACAGGTTCTGATACAAAGCAAGCATTGACTTGGTCTCTCAAACTGGAATGACAGGCTGACCCAAATGCAGTGCCCTCCCTGTTTCAAAAGGGAAACAGACAGAAGTGTGAACTTAGCTGCTCCCCATCACTTGACTGTCTCAGCCCCCCCTTACTGTTGTTAGCTGAAGCACCCCATTCTGAGGTCATGCTGGCCTTCCCAGCGAGTGACCACACTGGCCTGCCGGCTCCTCCCCTCCTGCTGACTTCCTTCTCCAAATGTTTTCACAGGTGGTTAAGCTGAAGGGCCAAGTGCTATCGGTCATGTATCGGTTCCGCACCAAGAACCGGGAGTGGCTGTTGATCCGCACCAGCAGCTTCACCTTCCAGAACCCTTACTCAGACGAGATCGAGTATGTCATCTGCACCAACACCAACGTCAAGTACGTGTGCAGATCCCCTCTGCCCGCTCTTCATGCACTGGTCATGGCCTGAGCCGCTTTGCTTGGGGCTCTCTTCTCCCCATAGGCCCCACCTGCAGCTGGAAACCCCCACAGGGTGAAGGAGCAAGAATAGGAGACACTGTGGCCCCTGTTGCTGTGGGGTGCAACCCTCACTTGTTACCCATTTTCCTCCCCAAAGGGCCAGATGCCCACCCTGTAGGACTCCCTTTTCTCCTGGTCAGGGTGCCACAGTCTGCATTCAGTTCTCCTCTTCCTGAGCACCAGGCCCAGCAAGGTGGAGCTCTGCCAGTGTCCATCTCTACATCCCAGTGTAGAGCTGCTGTGCCTGGTCTCCTGGTCCTGCTGAGGCTTGGGGTAGAGGAAGTGGACTAGACCTCTTGTAGCTCCGGGCAAGGTCAGGTTGCCTGGGTGGCACCAGCACCGACTAAACCTGGATGCATCCCTCCCTGCTCCCAGCCCAGATGCTAGGGCCTGGGAACCCTGCCGTCTGTGCATATTCTATATGCCATGGAGCTGGCAGGTGGACCTGAGCTTTCCTCTGGGCCCTGCTGTTTCCTAGCTGTTGGATCTTGAGCAAATCACTTTCTCTCTTAGCCTTCATTTCCTCTTCTGTGATACGGGCTGATATATATGCACTTGTATGTGTGCATGTGCATGTGTGTGCAAGCCAAAGATTGGCATCTGGTGTCTTTCTCAATTTTTTCCACCTTATTTTTTGAGATGGTGTCTCATTGACCCGGAGCTCATGATTTGGCTAGGCTGGCTATCCAACAAACCTTGAGGAGCCTCCTGACTCTGCTTCCCCGTTACCAGGATTACATGAGAGCTGCTGAGCCTGACCTGTTTACCGAGGAGGGGGGGGATCAAACTCAGATCGTCATGCTTTATGTACTGTGTCATCTCCCCAGCCCATGGCTCCTCCTGTCTGGGTTCAAGCTCAGATCTATGGGACAGACTCTGGGCCCACCACAGTGAGCGTCACTGTGGACAGGTTAAACCTCCTCGCCAGATCAAGTGTGGATAAAATATAGGTGGTGCCCCACTTCAGAAGCTTCCGTTTATAGTTTTTTTTTACTTTCCTGTGGTCTGAAAGTAGTGCACATTCCAGGAAAACCACACTTTAAGTCATGACTCTGCTTCCTTCCCTGGGCTAGCAGTGTGCCATAGGAAACTCCTGAGATGCTGGGATCAGCAAGCTTCAGCTCCCACTCAGCCACACAACCACCAGACAAAATAACCCACACTCTACGCTGCATTGCTAAGCTTGATGCAGTGTGTTAGGGAGACTAGGGCCTTTGTGACTTATGATGATACTGTCCACTTACACTGGGTTCATCAGGACATAACTCTGGCGTGAACTGAGGGGCATCTGTATGGAGAAAAGAACAAAAACATGGACGTAAGACGTCCCAGCAAGTACATGTAGAAGCCATGTCTGGGATGGAAGAGCAGCATGCTGGGTGTGGAATAAGGCTGGTATGTTGAGGACCATCATCCTGTCTACTGATCATGCTCACTGGACTCCCAGACCTCCATTTCCCCAGGTTCAATCAAGACTGGTCCTGAGCCCACTTCGTCCCCATCTGCTGATACCAGGGAATCCTTCCTAAGGCCTGATCTTGAAGGACCTGCCTTGTCAGTCCACCAGAGCGTCCCCTCCCTCGACTCTGCTGAGCCACTGCCACCATTAACCTCGTCTCAGCTCCTTGTAGCCTGGTTCTCACCAGCAGCAGCCAGCACCCTGCATGGGGCACAGGACTCCTGGTGCTTCTCCCCAGCTGCCTGCCTGACCAGCTCCTCCTCCTAGACATCTCCCTTGGTGTATTTGATACAACAGTTAGATCTTTCTTCCACCTTAGCCTGCTGGTCAAGACTATAATAGAGAGGGACAAGTATGAGAATTCATAGATCCAGATAAACAAAAAGGTGATGGTCTCTTTCTGTGTCTGAGTTTGAACTCAATCAAAGTGAGGGGATTTTGTTTGCCTCAATTACCCAATGTGGAGAAAGGAGGCTCTTTACTCAGGGACCAGAGAGGCATCCCTGAGTGCCACACACATGTCTGGACTGATGAAAGTAAAGAAGGCTGAGAAGTAGAAGTAGACAGACAGGACTCAGGAGGTCCTGACTGCTGCTGTGTTCAGGAGATGGGTAGGGTGTGAGGTTGGTGAGCAGGCCTCTCTCCAGTGCTCATAGGCTGGAGGTAACAGAGCCAGGTCCTCAGCAAGAGAGAGATAAGGGGGCAGTGCCAGCCTTGACCTGTGGAAGCTGCATCTCTGTCCCCAGAACCATATTTCCCATCATGGCCTTGTTCCTGATAATTCTGGCTGCCTGGACTGGAAGCCATGAGAACAGACAAGCATTCCAACCACTCAGAATCCTGGACAGTGTTCTAGAATCTTCCCCCTTTGGATGCCAACAAATTGGCTCCTTCTTAGTGAGAGCCACCCCTCTGGAGTTCCTGCCCTTTTTTCTTCCCTTCATCTGCTTTACTCCTTCTCCACATATGGCTGTACACACACACACACACACACACACACACACACACACACACACTCCAAAAAAAAAAAAAAAAAAAAAAACCCTGCACGATAGGGGCTCTGAGGCTTCCTGTTCCCCATGGATGGGGCTTTCTGGGCTTTTAGGGTGTCATATGTCCCTTGATCCCAAGCCTGAGTCCTGCTTGTCAGTGAAGCCATTTCTGTAGCCATTCCAAGCTACCCCCTCTGTAGTAACAGGCCTGAATCTTAGCTGAGACTGGCAGATTTAGAGATTTTGGTATAAAGAGCAGACTGAAGTTGCTTTGGGGAAGGTTTAGGCATTTTTTAACTTTTTCATCATTGTTCATTCATGTCCTGCCTTTGTCAAGCCTCAGCTATCAGTGTTGCATGTTTTGTTGAAACTAACACAGTAGATTTCCTGGTTCCCCCAGCACAGACATGGCCCATGCCAGCCAAGTGTATGCATTACAGTTCCTGCTATTAGGGGGAACCCTGTCTCAGGAAGCCTAAGGTTTGGACTCCTAAACCATGAAGAGCATGAGAGGGGGCAGACAGGAGACAGGGGACAGGGGACACAGACAAGAAGGGGGGAGCCGGTGCTGTAGGGCTTGGGGAGATACCCCAGGAGTCTGCCCTGCCATGGAGCCTGAAAGCAGTCACACACACACACACACACACACCCTCTGAGAGCCAGGCCTGGCTGACAGTTGGCTTTCTTGCCTGAAAGCCAGGCGGTGTTAACAAAACAGAGCAGCATTTTCTGCAGGGGTGTGCCTGCGTGCCACCTCAGGCCACTGACTCAGCAGCTCCTGGAGTGTGTGTGGATCAAAAAGCTCCTGGGACACCAGCAGCAGTTGCACCAACAAAGTTGGTGTCTTCTGAGCCAGATGTTCAGTCATAATGTGGTTGAAAAGCTCACTGTGGACAGTAGAGGGCAGTGGTGACCACACATGTAAATAGACCGGTCCCTTCTTAAATTTGTGAGGTCAGCTTTGCCAACAGTAAGCCAGCTTGTTAGGAAAGATCCTCCAATGCCCTGTGCTTGGAAGGAGGTGGGAGAGTCGTATGCTCAGTTGCTTTCAGCTAAGAGCATCCAAAAGAAACTTCCTGGAGAAGTCAAGTGAGCAATGAATGTTTAGTGTTTGTGCTAAGTTACTGAAAAGGCTCTTTGTCACCTCTGACTCCTTCCTGTTCTGTCCTCACAGAGGGAAGCCCACGAAAACATAGACTGATGCAACGCACTGTGTGTACATCTTTGAACCGTCCCAGTGTTTGGGGTCAAAGTATTTGGGGGCCAAAATTCTCAGAGATCTGACTGAGTGGACTGACTGAGTAGAGTCATGTCTGTGTTTTCACATTTGCCCAGGCTAGCTCCTGGGTTTTCATTTCCCACCTCTCTTCAGGGAGTGGCCTGCAGTCATGACTCTGTACCTGCATGGGCCCAGTCCCTGTTCCCAGGACAGCACTAGTCTAAGGTCATCTCAGGTTTCCATGACACAAGTGCCTGATGTGCAGGAGTATGCCCTATTTTTAGCCTCTAAGTTGAGCAGCTCATTGTCTCATGAAAGCAACATGGTTTCCCTACTTTAAATTTTGAAGCATCAGTCTCCATTGTCAAGGATTTGTTCTCCTCAAATGGAACAGAGTGGCAGAGGAGGAGGAGCCTGACAGAATAGGAGGAGCCAGGCACCTTGGAGTCAACCCTGTAGTCAGCAGAACACCTTTGACTTAACCCTAACCTGAGCTTCAGCTTCTTGATTTTCCATGTGTGGGTGAAGGAAGCATCGTGCAAAGCCAGTGTGAGGCATGAACAGGAAGACGCACACCTGCAGCAGCAGGTGCATGCCCCAAAGGCCAGCTGCTTTGCTCTGTAATAACCCAACTGCTTTCCTGAATTTTTTCCTTTAAAACAATTTTAGTATGGTATCTTTTTACCCTCCATAAAACAAAAGCATGCCTTAAAGCTTATTTTCTGAGCCAGGTGTGATGGCTAGCCCATGTCTGTCCTCCCAGCCCTAGGAAGGCTGAGGTAGGAGGACCAAAAGTTCCAGGCTAATATGGGCTAATGTAGCAAGACCCTGTCTCAGATTTTTTTTTTTTGAGGGCTGAGGATATGGCTTATTTGCTAAAGTGCTTATAGCACGAGTCTGAGAATCTGAGTTATGATCCCTAATATCCATGTAAAAAGCTGAGTGTGTGTCTGTACCCCTCGTGGTGCTGGGGTGGGGACAGGCAGCTCTCTGGAGTTCATTGGCAAGCCAGTCTAGCCAACTAGGAGCTCCAGGTTCAGTGAAGGACCTGTGTCAAAAAATAAGATGGAGGAGCTGGAGAGATGGCTCAGCAGTTAAGAGCACTGGCTGCTTTTCCAGAGGACCCAGGTTCTGTTCCAGCATCCACATGGCAGCTAAGAACTGTCTGCAACTCCAGTTCTGAGGGGTCTGACGTCCTCTTCTGGCCTCCATGGGCTTTGCATAACACAGGTGCACTTACATATATGCAGGCAAAAAAACACAATTAAAAATAATTAAATCCATTTTTTTTTTTACAAATAAGGTAGAGAGCAATTGAGGAAGACTCCTGATGCCAACCTCTGGCCTACACACACACACACACACACACACACACACACACACACACACAGCAGAATACTTTTTTCAATAGTTTTTTGTGGCAGTGTAAACTTTAAATATAACTTGGGTTTAAAAAAAAGTGGAAAACATTTTAGAGAGCTACTGAACACGGTTGCATGACTTTGAAGAACAAGTTCTCCATCAGCCACATCACTACTTTGCCTTTCTGTTCCTCACTCTGTTGGCTTCTTGCTTCACAGGCAACTTCAGCAACAGCAGGCAGAACTGGAAGTGCATCAGCGAGATGGGCTGTCATCCTATGATTTATCTCAGGTGAATTCTCGGAAATTCTTTTCATTTGGCACTGTCACCAACTACAGTACTAAGGACCAAACTCTCCCCAGAGCCCCCAAATCCCAAGGCTCCCTGTCCCATGTCCCTCCTCAGTGTGTCCCTTCCTGTCATGCTCTTGTCTCTCTCCTTCTCTAACCTCTTCCATGCCTCCCTCTTCTCTTCTCCTCTCTGCATCCTTGGTCATCAGAAAAACTGACTTGGTTCTGTATTTGACCTCATTCCTAAACTAAGCTTAAGGTTCTCTCTTTAGGTCTTGTTATTTACAGTACATTGGTTCTTTTCCATTTATCTCTGAGAAAGTGGTCACCATGGCTCTGAGATCCTTTCTGTCATGGCCTCTAGTTCATACCTCCCAACCTGGCTCTGCTGGATCTTCATAGCCAAGCTCCCCACCCTGTGGGAACTGCTGGCTCATTCATTGAGGGGCTGTGCAGAAGGACAGAAGGTGGGTCTAGAATATATGCCCTGTGCCTCATGTGAGAATTACAGTTGTGTTTCTATGTGCCAACAGGTCCCAGTCCCCAACCTACCTGCTGGTGTTCACGAGGCAGGGAAATCTGTGGAAAAGGCAGATGCAATCTTCTCCCAGGAGAGAGACCCCCGTTTTGCTGAGATGTTTGCAGGCATCAGTGCGTGTAAGTGTGCAGACGATGCTGGGGAGTGAGGTTGTGAGTTTTCAGTTGCTTTCAGGCCATCTGGAGACAGTCACCCTAGAGAGAGGGGAGGAGGTAAGTTTTGGGTAACTGCCAGTGGGCATAATAAGAACTTTGTACAGGAGTCAGGGTGGATTCTTCATATTCCTGGCCTTATGTCTTACTTCCTGATCACCTGTGACACACAGCCTGGGTCCCCAGCATCTCATCTTTAAAATATAAAGGGTCAAAGCAAATGAACTCTTCTAATCCATTACACAGTGTCTTATTCATTAGTCAGATGGTCATCACTCTAACAAAATACCTGAGAAAACAACTTATGTACAGAGAGGGTTTATTTTGGCTCTCAGAAGGTTTCCATCCCTACTTGACTGACTCTGTGTTTCTTGACCTGTCGTAAGGCAGAGCATCATGGCAGAAGATTGTAGAGGGCCAGAGCTTCTCACCTCATGGCCAACAGGAGATAGAGGAAGGAACCAGGGACAAGATACAGCCCCTAAGGGCATACCTCCAACCAGGCCCCACATTGCCTATTGAAATTTTGAATCCATTAATGGCTTAAACCATTGACTATGCCAGAGCCCTTGTGATCTCAGCAAACACCCTCACAGACACACCACACGCAGAGGTTAAACACCTCCCTACCATCTCAGTGCCATCAAGTTAACCTAACATTTCAGTCTACTCAAGTTGGCAGTCAAGGTAAACCATCATATGCAGTTTGAACCTTCATCTGTAACACACAAAGGGACACACTTAAGATGAAAATGTGCAATACTAAAGGAATAATCCATTATCTTAATGCTGTATATCATCGTTTAAACTTTTTTGAGTGTGCCCTGTCTTTTTTGCCATGGATATAGACTTTTCTGATGTGTAAAGTGGAGCTCGTCCTCTTGGCTAGATTGTTCTTTTCCATGACAATTTATCATGAGCAGATTTCCCCATTGTTAGACAAGTGAAAGCACTTTTGTCATCAGTATATGTTTCCCCTTTGAGCATGACCACAGCTCCCTAGGTGCCATCCTTCACAGCAGGTGCCCAGCCACATCAGCACAGTGATGAGTTCTTGTGTGGAGCCAGTATGCCCAGCAGCCTCACTTTCCCTCCCACATCTCCACTGTAGTTAGCAAACCATAAAATTCAGAAAGACTTTACCAAATCCAAAATTCAGAAAAAAGATTCTGTTTCTTTCTGTTTTTGCATGCTCTAGGAATTATGATGTTGTCGGGGTTAGGTGAAAGGAAAAGGCAGCATGGGGAACCCTGGTATCAGACAGAACCCTGGGATGCTCCACTAGGACAACAAGCTGAAGACAGCTTGACTTGGGGAGAACACACTAACTTCTGCATGGGTGGAAAAGAGCATTCCTCAGGCGTCTTAATACCAGCCCATTGGTAGGGGACCAAAACCTTCAGCTTCTTTTGACTGTGGCCTGTAGGGTCAGGAAGTCAGCATAGTGCCAGGCCACAGCTACTTCTGTTGAGAACAAAGTACAGTCGCCAAAGCACAATGGGAAACAGACCCCTCGGCACCTCAGGGAAGCATCCTGCAGTCGGTCCCCCTGGTCACCCAAATATACTGATGTGTCACTTCATCCATCAAGAGGAGACAGAGAGGCAATGAGAGTGGCCGGAGAAGATGTCCTTGTTTGGAAGTGAATATTGAGAGAAAGAGGAGAAAGTTGAGAAAATCACTAATGTCTGTCCTCTGGGGATTCCAGAAGAAGGCATTGCCATCAGAGAAGGCACTACCTGACGGGGGAGAGCGCACTACCTGAGGGGGGAGAATGCACTACCTGAGGGGGAGAGCAGAGCAGCAAACAAAGTGGAATCAGGCCAACACAGAACATGTACGATCTGTGTTGGGGAATTTTCCCCAAGTGCAAAATTGAATCTTCTAACTACAATACCAGAATTTCAGACTCTCTATGCCATCCATGAAGGCCAGACTAAACATATTAGAAAAACTTATACCTAAATGTTGTCTATTGTGTTCACATTTCTAAGACAAAAACAAAGGCAAAAATCCAGCAAACATCAGTGTTATGGTTTCAATGTGAAATGCCCCCACATAGGCTCATGCATTTGAACATTTAGTCCTCAGCTGGTGGTACTGTTTTAGAAAGTTATGGATTCTCTGACACATTGACCTAACGGCAGGGCTCTATGGATATAGGCTGCCTCTACGCTGGTTCTGCTTCACTCTTTTCTGATCCACTGAGATGTGAGCAAGCTGCCTAACACTTCTGCCACCACAGACTGGAGCCACTTTACCACCATGAATACCACCATGCCTTCCTTGACCATCACATTGTGAGCCAAATTAAGCCCTTCCTCCCCTAAGTTGGACCTGTCAGGTATTTGGTTACAACCATGAGAAAAGTAATTTACCACATTTAGGAGGAAGAAAATTAGTATAAAGGGAAATTGTTAGCTAAAGTCTCCAAGTTACTAAATGTTAGAACTCTGGGGGTCGGGGACAGTCAGTGAATTCAGAGAGAAAATGTGCAACACAAAATTTCCCCTCTAGCCAAAATGCTTTCATATATAGAAACACATCACTTGCAAAAGGCTCCACTGTTTCTGAAAAGAATCAAAATATAAAACACAAGAGTGAAAGTGACAGGTTAGAAAAGCCATGGTGACCAGAAATAAAATTACTAACACCTGGTCAAAATTAACATACAAATTGCTAGAATTCAAAAGAAAGACAAAAACAAGCGACTCAAATCAATTCAGAAAAAATCCAGATACATTTTGGGCTGGGGATAGGGAACATAAATTTTCTTATCAATATTGGCAGGCGTCTTTACAGGAACAAAACCTAGAAGAGTGTGAGTATGTACACATGTATATATGTATACATAAATACATAAAAAATATCACACATACACATACATATAAAGGAGTGTTTTAGATTAACTTACACTGTAGGGCCTGGGTAGTCCAGCACTGGGCATCTGCATGCTGGAGAGCAGAGAGCCCGATAGCTATTCACCCTCAAAGGAGGGTACCTCAGCAGTCAGTCCAATCCAGCACTGAAAGCCTGGAAGCTCCCTAGAGATTCATTGGTATTGAGTCCATCTTGGAAAGCCAGTGAAGCTGGAGTTTCATGTCAGCAGAGGTTGGCAACAGCAGCAGTAGACACAATAGCTCAGGAAGAGGAAATGAAGTAGGACAGTGCTGGATGGGCCTGCTGGAGCTCATCTATGTGAACAGAACAGCCACTATGCACTCTCCCTCTCTAGCATGCAGGTAACCATTGTTGGACTCCCCAGCCTGCTGTGGAAGCCAAGCTAATAAGTCTACTTTTGTAATGTATATACATCCTCTAGAGAAGCCTGCCCAATGCAGGTTTGAGTACTAGAAATGGCCTGTAGGCTCATCCTCATAGAATTCATTAATATCACCATGTTCCCCACCATCCTGAAGGAGCTAGTTTGATAAAACAGTGGTCTACTGAAGACTAAGTTATATACAGCTCCAGCTAGGTGCAATTAGGTGACAATAGCTTGAAGGGCTTGAGCGAGGCTCTTTAGAAGACTGTATATTCTCAGAGTCAGTGTCCAGTTTATGGCACCATTGTTATTTCCACACTTGATTCCTGGGTCTGTGAATCCTGGCTAGAGGAGGAACAATACCTTGTGGGAGGGACACAGACACACACACACACACACACACACACACACACACACACACACGATTGGGCTTGAGCAGATAGTGAAGGCTCAAGTAAGTTACTCAAAGTGGACCACATGCCTTTGGCTCCTACCCCTGGTATAATAGCTTTCTGTCCCTGGACATGCCCCTGTGGCCTCAAGGCATGTACCCTATGACTGAGGCACAGAAGGCTATGGCCTAATTTACAGGTAGTTCTGCTTTCTGTACAGACACCACCGAGAAATGGACATCCGCAGCATTGCAGCTCTTTTCTGAAACAACCCTGAGGACAGTGGTAAAAAGAAACCTTCACAGTGGGCAGGACTCCAGGCAGTACAGTTGGTCATACATTTTACTTAGAAGGAAAAATGGCCAGATGTGTAATTATACACTGATTCATGAGATGTAGCCACTGATTTGGCTGGATAGTCAGACTTAGAAGGCGCATGACTGGTAAATTGGTAAAAAACAAAAAACAAAACAAAACAAAAACACTAGGGGACAGATATCTCCAAATGGGCAAAAGATGTAAAGATACTTGTGTTCCAGGTAATGCTCAACCAAAAGATGACCTTAGCATAGAAGGCCTTCACTAAGTCAAGTTGATGAGATGACCCTCTCTGTGGATAGTGGTGAACCTCTTTCTCTAGCCATCCTTCTTATTATCCAGTGGTTCCATGAACAGAGTGGCCATCCTAGACTCAGCAACATGGACTTCCAAACACCAAAGCTGACTAAGCTAAGCCACTGTTGAGTGCCCAGTCTACCAGCAGCAGAGACCAACACTGAGCCACTAATGTGGAACCATTCCCTAGGTAGCCAACCTGGTGGCAGGTTCATTACATTGGATCCCTTTTATCATGGAAAAGCCAGAGCTTTGTCCTTACTGGAACAGATATTTATTCTGGAAATTGATTTGCTTTCTTGAACACAGGCTTCTGCCAAAACTAACATCCATGGGCTAACAGAATGCCTTATCAAATGCCATGGTATTCCATACAGCATTGCTTCTGACCAGGGAACTCACCTCACAGCCAAAGAAGTTAGAACAGTGGGCTAGTGCGCATGGAATTCACTGATCTTGCCATGTGCCCCACCATGCTGAAGAAACTGGCTTGGTAGAACAGTACAATGTCCTTTTGGAGACTCACAGTGCCAACTAGATGGCAGTCGCTTGCAGTGCTGTGGCAGGGTTTTCCTGAAGGCAGGGTATGCTCTGAATCATTGCCCAACATAACTATATAGTATCTCTGACAGTTATGAAGAAATAAAAGGCTGCAAGTATGTTTAAACATAACTAAAATGGAATTATTTTAGGATGAAAGAATAAAATCTTGCTACCAAACTACTTCCAAGGGAATTTTTAGCAAATCACAAAAATTTCAGAAGAAAAGCAAAGTAACATAGCAAGAAAATATATAAATATCGGGTGATAAATCAAGTTGATATTCAAGGGCTTCAGATAGGTAACTCCTATATATGCTGTCAAAATATAATATAATCAAAACAAAATGTGATGAGCTGTCAAGCCTGCAGGGGCAAGTGCTAAAGGTGCTCGGCAAAATCAAACAGGAAAGTAGAGTCACAGTATCAGCAGAGGAAAATTTCAGAACGTCCCTATGGGCAGAGAGAAGACAGAACTGAGATGAGGCTACATGACCGAAACACAGAAAACCCGAACAATCACAAACACTGGAAGAAACTCATAAAGCCAAATTGTAAGTGGACAAACTCACCATGACTTTCTTCATCTTTAACAAATCAGGTCGATCAAAATGATAAAACAGAGAAAGATTTAGAGTACTAAATAGAAGAAGACAGGAAATATAAAATATACATTATAGTATGCATACACATATATACATATACATATATATACATATATATACCTATTATGTATAGATACTGTACCTTACCAATGTCTTGGAACAATTAGAAAAACAATGTGTTTATTATTTACCACCAAAACACTGAAAACACATGAGAAAAAAAGTGACTTGCATAAGGTTGTGTTTTTTGTTGTGGAGGTTCATTTGTCTCCCTCTTCTGTGGTTTGTTTGTTTTGTGTTATCCTGGGGGTTGAACATGCTAGGTAAATGCTCTGCTACTAAGCTACATACAATTCCAGGCTTCAGGAATTAGGTTTAGAGATAAGAAGATGGCCTGAGTCTACCTTACCCTGTAAGTTTAACCTTATCTCTGCCCTACTCCGATCTTGCTCTTTATGCCCCAGTTTCAAGGCCTTGTGGTTAAATAGGAGACATATACCCAGGAGCCTGAGCACCTGGTCTTAAGGATATCCCACAGCAGCACTGTGGCATTTGCATTAGAACCCCACAAAGATGGTCTCCCAGCCCCAGCCTGAGCATCAGCAGCCCATTACTGCTCATAGATACCCCACAAGCAAGGGTCAGAAAGTACATATATCTACAAAGTCACTGCCATGTAACCAGCTGTTATTTCCTTCTAGTGTCTCATGGGCAATTGTAAGAAAGAGATATGTAGGTGTCCCGAGATTCTGGGCCACAGGCAATGCATCATGAAGCCAGAGAGGTGCGCTCTGGTTGAAGCATGCTGTCTAGAGGTTGTGTCCATTCATTCACATCCCACTCCCACATCTCACACTACGACCAAGAGCACCCTCTTCTTTGTGTGATATCGAGACAGCCAGCCTGTGACTCGAGTCCGTTCCTCAGTCTCATTGCAGGTGACATGAATGAGGAGAATCTTCTCACCTTTTCATAGAACAGTGGCTCTGGTGATCATTTCTAGCCTGGGCCCGAGTGTTTCCTGTTTCACAAAAGCTCAGTCTGAAACTCTGATAGAAAGCCCCAATGCCATCCAGCTGCCCTGGCCAATCAGCCTAAGGTGCCCCATAGGTCCTGTCAACCAGGTCAGGGGAGGGTCATTGCACTAGGATTTAGGGCCTGGGTCTTCCCTTCCTGCCCTGTGACCAGGGACAAGCAGTGCTTCAGTTTTCTCTCTGTAACAAGTAAAAGTAAATGTGTAGGTGCTGTTTGGTCTCAGTAGGCAGTTTACCTTTAGTAACACACTGAGTCCCCACCAGAGCCCTGTGAGGAGGAAGACTGCAGTTATCAACTGAGGCAGGAGAGGGTCCAAAGCCTATCCCAGATGATACCTGTAATACAAAAAACAGATTTGGGGTCCAAGGCCAGGAAGCTGAGGGTCACAGTGGGCCCCCATCTCTGTTACTCTGGCATCCTCACTTACTTGCAGATGACCTGTTGTATACTCCCTTAAGGGGCTGGAAGGATTGGATACAATAATGTCCTCCCCACTCTCAAGGGCTTGCCTTCAGGTAACTGAGGCCACCCTAGGAGTAGGGAACAACTGACTGGTGCTCCTGCACGTCAAGGAGCCCCTGAGAGGACACATACAGAGGTGAAGGCAAGGAGACTGCCCCATGTAGGTCTTCCAAGTTCCCATGCCCTGCCTCTGTTCTGGAGTAGCCCCCATGGCCTGCAGAACAAGGGGGACCTTCACATGATGTGACTCCTCTGGTTTTCCTAGCGGAAAAGAAGATGATGAGCTCAGCCTCTGCAGCAGGCACCCAGCAGATCTACTCCCAAGGAAGTCCATTCCCTGCTGGGCACTCAGGCAAGGCGTTCAGGTAGGTGCCAGGAAGAGGAGTGGTGGAAAGAGGCTCAAGTCTGAGCATCAGCTCTGTGAGCTGAACAGGAGAGAGCTGTTCTGTACTGTGGGATGGGGACTCTGGACCGCTGGCTCTGTTCCATCAGCCTTCCATAGACACTGGGTGTCTGTGACTCTCAGGTGCCAAAGGTATCAATCTCCGTGTTCTACAGTGGCTCCTGCTGGGGAGAAGGGAGTGACTTGGTCTCTAACCGAGATCCGGGTTGTGCCCAGCTGGCAAAGTAGCTGAAACTGCCCTATTCCCTAATTTACCAAGGCCACGGCCACATGCAAAGAAGAGAAAACTTGGCCCATCGTGTCTGGTCCTCAGCATGAAGAGCCACACTTAAGTGTACAGCAAGGTGCCTGGCTATTAGCATCAGAGCATGCTGTAGCTCACTATGAAGCTTTGTGTCACCACTGAGGACCAGGCCTTGCTCACGTTTCCTCTGGGAAATGCAAGCATGAACACTGGAGAGTGGTCAAAGGAGAGGCCAGCTACCCTTAGAGTAGGTGTCCTTGTGTGTCACACCAGACACCCCCAAGCTCCCTAGAAGCTTCGTTTACCCCAGGTCCAGCAAGGTGGTGCTCCTCCTGTAGCCCAGCCTCTGGTTCGCTGGAGCGGGTCTTCTGGGAGGGGCCAGGACTAGGCAGGTGAGTCCAGCACCCAGGAACTACACTGGCCATAAGGGGAAAGGAATCTTCCTTCCTTGCTGCTCCAAGGAAAGACTTCCTACAACCACAGAAGGTGTGACCAGAGGACCAAGGAAAGGCTGGCATTTTGTTCCAAGAAGCCCAAAGTTACAGCTGTCCCTCATCAACCTATGTCCTGTAGGCTGAAGCACATGCTGAAGAGATCCCACAAGGATTAAGGACCAGAAAATGTCCTCTGGAAGAGGAGAGTAGAGGGGTAATATGACCAAAGTATGTGATAGGTATATATAACAGTGCTCAGTGAAAACTGTTGCTCTGGAAATAGACATGGTAGCTGACATCTGAAACCTCAGCACTCAGGAGTCTGAGGCAGGAAGAATGTCCAGAGTTCAAGATCAGGCTGGGCATCTTAGTGACCAGCAAGGGAAACATATCAAGACTCTGTCCCCATAAAGAAAAGAAAAAGATCATTACTTTGTATAATTAATAATAGCTGATTTTTTTTTGGTCTTTTTGAGACAGGGTCTCCCTGTAGTCCCAGCTGACCTGAACTCACTATGTAGACCAGGCTGGCCTTGAACTCACAGCGATCTGCCTGCCTCTGCCTCCTGAGTGCTGGGACTAAAGGTGTGCACTGATTTTTTTTTTTAAAAAAAGAAACCAAATGAAAAAATTTTTAAATGTCTTCTGAATTGAAGCATTCATTTGGAGAGAAAGTGGGAAAGGAACCCATGTGTTAAGTGAGGAATTAACTTAGGAAATAGATATAATGTCTGAACAACTGAGCTGGCTTTACAGTTTGCAAGGTATCAGAGGACACAGAAAAAAGTTTAGAATACAATTAGTAAAATTGTAGTCTGTAACCTCTTTTTTCAAAACCCAGATGAACCCCTAACTCTACCAAACACCTGCTAAAATTAGACACAGTCCACCTGACTCGATGCATTCACAGGCCCCAACACCTGCCACAACCCTGAGATAGACCCAGGGGGATAGAAGGCCAGAAGATGCACAAAAGTCTTCCCCAAACTTTCCATCTTCAGTGGACGTACAGTCAGCACAGCCTGCAAAGCCTCCTGGAAGGACCTCGTATTACAGTGAGGACGGTGTCAAAGATCATTTTCATTGGAGACACAGACAGCACTGAATATTGTCATGCACACTGAAGGTGCCTAATAAGGGCTCACTGAGCTAATTAATCTAAAGGCAGAAATAAATGACAGTCTTGTGCACGAATGAGCCTCTTGAAGCAGACTTCCATCCCAGGCTTGTTCCAGTGTTGAAACTAAGTACAGCCTGCAGCCTCTTCCAGACTCTGTAAGCTTTCTAGATGCCCCAAAGGGATAAATTAACCAAAGCAGGAAGAGCAGATATCCCTGAGACTGATTTGTATTCTGAGACAGGTGTCTCATCTTGGAACAAAATCTTCTCTCAAGAGCTGTGGATATGCAGGGAGAGAAGGGGCTGGGCAAGGGTGAGAGCTATGAGATCCTGGGGGAGAATGAGGCTGAGAATAGAAGCTCACAAGGCAGGACCCCTGACAGTGTACAAGGAGGGAGAGCACAAGGAGGCAAGCCAGCACCGGCTGCCAACAGAGGCTCATGAAGGAAGGACATTTCCCGGAAATAAATGCATTTTTTTTTCTCCTAGCTCTTCTGTGGTCCATGTTCCTGGAGTGAACGACATTCAGTCCTCCTCCTCAACAGGCCAGAACATGTCCCAGATCTCCCGGCAGCTGAACCAGGGTCAGGTGGCATGGACAGGGAGCCGTCCACCCTTCCCAGGGCAGGTATGAGTAACTATGAGGCTCTGGGTGTCCAGAGTGGCAGAACACCCACCACATGCTTCTTTGGGTCCCAGCTCTGAGGGTAGGTTAGTACTCCCAGCTTGAACAGCCAGTGCCTCAGGAGCACCTGCCATCCACAGGGCACTTTGAGAGCTGAGTCCCCAGCAGCTATACCATGTTTGTCTGATCAACCCTTTTCTTCTTGCAAACTCCCCCTGGGAAGAGAGCAAGAAGGTGTTGGACTCCCAAAACTGCTCCAGCAACAAGCCCACATCACTCCTCATCACTCAGACCTCTGGTGGCTTCTATGCCAGGAAGGCCTATAAATACCCAACTATGAGACACACCTGGTTCCCTCCAAGGTGAAGGGAGGACAAATGTTACTCATTTCCATAAGAGGTTTCCATAAGCTGAAGCCAACCCAAGCCATTATAGCCCTGGGGGTACTTTAACCAACCCCATCCCAAGGTTCCAAGGCCAAGACTTTGGCTGCCATACACTGGACTCATCCCAGGCCTGTGCCCAGCCTCCAGTCAGGGAAGCCAGAGCCTGCTGTTCCTGAAGGGGACTTCAGGGGTGGGGCTTGGTGGAAGACTGCCTGGTCCTGCCTCCTTCAGTCCTGACTGTAGCAAATCCCACTGCAGCCCAGCAAGACACAGTCATCTGCCTTCGGGATTGGATCAAGCCACCCCTATTCGGCTGACCCTTCTTCCTACAGTCCTCTCTCCAGCCCAGCTGCCTCCTCGCCTAGTGGAAACGCCTACCCTAGTCTTACCAACAGGACTCCAGGGTTCGGTAGGTGGGGAACATGGAAAAGAATTCCCATTCTGAGTATCCTGTGTCTGTCCAGGGATTGAGCCCCAAGCTCCCAGGAGCTCCCAAAATATCCCAGCACCTCTCCTCTCTGGCTACAACCAAGAAAGCCCCAGATGTCCTAAGCCATGGAGTTTCATATACCTTGATCTGGTAATTCAGTCTTGCCATTTTCAAGGCACAAGCACTAGTTCCTGTTTCGGAACAGGATCTAAATACTAATTTAAGGCTACGTGGCCCTGAGCAGGAATTTTCAGGTTCCCAAAGTGAAAAAAAAAAAAATTATGGCCTCCTTTAAGAAAACAAGAGAACGCTAGGGTTGGTTGGCTGTGTTAGTGAAACCAGAAAGCTCTCTTTCTGGATATTACTAGGTGTCTTTGCTATTTTTCTTGTTGCTGTGAAAATTCCTGACAAGTGTAATTTAAGGAGGAATGGTTTATTTTGCCTCACAATTTGAGGGTACAAGGGAAGGCACGGTGGCAGGAAAGAGCAGCAAATGGTCACTCTGTGTCTGCAGTCAGGAAGCAGAGAGATGAATGAGGGTGCTCAGCTTCCTGTCACCCTTTTAATCAGTGTAGAACCCCAGCCCGTGGGATAGTGCCCCTTACCCCTAGGTAGGGTGAGTCTTCCCAACTCAATTAACCTAACCTAGAAACTCCCTCACAGACATACCTAGAGGTTTGGCTCCTAGGTGACTCTGTTAAGCTAATAATAGCCATCACAATAGGGAATCCCACCTTGTATGGATGTCTTCCTTGCTCAGCTGAGAAAGGCTCAGGTCATCAGTATCTTGTGGCTGTGGCTGTACCTTCCACTGAGTCTCAGGAGCTTCTGTCAGTTGCTGTTTGTGTATTTAACAAGTGCCCAGCATCTATCCCAGGGTCATATTCCACAAGGGGTAGGGATCCTGTCCAATCCCTTGCAGGGCTGTCACTGAATGACATCCAAGAGCAAGGCACCCAGGGCTCTTCTCTGCAGACCCATCATCCTCAGGTGAGCAGGAAGCTGAGCCCAAATCTCCAAATTCACTTGTCAAGTTAAAGGCTTCCGTTTAGGTGACTTACCTGTCAGCCTTATGGGAAAGTACAATTTATCAGCTGCCCCCACTGCTCTCTACCTCCACCACTGACAGCAACACTTCTTCCTCAGAGCACAAGGTCTTGGTCATAGCATTTCCCATACCCAAGTTTGTCTGTCTCTTCCCCTTTGAGTAGCTATTGCCCAAGCACAAGCCCCATTTATGAGTAGCTTGTTTAAATGTCATTGCCTTGTGATTCAGGGACACTTGTATGAGAAGCACAAAACCCCTCAGCCTGGTGTTCTGGGTCAGTCAGGCCCTCAGTACTGTTGTAAGCTGAGCTTGAGCTCCCTGGTTCCCAGAGACTACCCCTCCCTGGGAACTGGTCACACTCTTCATCTGGGGACAATGGCTAAAGAGACCCCTTTACCTCCTTCTGAAGAGCCTTTGCAGACTTGAGTCATGGGATTACCAAGATCTTTCTGGAAGCAAAGTGATCCTACTTGCCCTGACTGTGATTCAGCCACTGTTTGTGAGTTCCAGGCCCAGTGCCAACATGGGAGACAAGTAGGAGACCGTGCTGACCCCAAGAAGGGTATGGGCTGGAGGCAGAGACAGAGGAGACAGACAGAGGTAGAGGAACCAGACAGGTAAAAGGGAGACAGGAAGGTATGCCACAGGCCCAGCATCCAGCTCTTCATGGAGGTCCTGGTAGGGGACCAGGAAGACAGCCACTTGTTTGACAGGGCCAGGAAAATTTTCAAGGGAGAGCTTGCATGTGTCCCTGGGAGGACCTGGGATATGACAAGACAATTGAGCAGGCTCCTCCCTGACCCCACAGTTCAGTGCCTTTAGCATTGTGCATCTGGCCAGTTTACATAAAGTAGCAGCCAGGTCCTGAAAAGTAAATGGAGATAGGACCCAGGAGGCACAGTGCCCTGGACCGAGGCCACTGGCCAGCTCTGATGGCCAATAGCAGGGTCACACACTGGGGCTCCTGAATCAGCCACAAATCCTGCTACATGGCATCAGATGATGGTTATGCCAGCTCTGGTCATTACCAGTGCTCACTGAATACTGGACAGGAGGCTTCTGTTGGGCATTTCACATGTTTAAATTCACTTAAGGAGAGAGGTTATTGTTACTCTCATTCAGGTGAAAGAACAGAGCCTGGCAGCTCATTAGTGGAGCCCAGAAGGAAACAAGGCTGTGCCCCTTCTCCACTGCCCTGTGCTTCCTATCCTTTTTAACCCACTCCTCAGAGGGGTAGAAACAAGCTAAAACGGGACATCTGGCAGATCTCCTTAGATTTTTGATATTGAGAAAGGGGTGGGAACCGCTCCAGGGAAGATATGGAAGCTACTCTAAAGCTGACTGAGGATTGAGAACTATGGGGTGACCCTACCCTCAAGGCATCATACAGTGACTCCAACAGAAGCTGATATTGTGGGATGGGGAGCAAGGGCATGTTAGGGAGTCTGGCTGTGGGGGTGAGCTGGTGAGGACATGGAAACAGAGCTGAGGAGCTGAGGAGGAGAGAGGGAAGGGGCCCAACTGGAATGGGAATATGCCAGCATCCCAGGCAACAGAGTCCTACAAAGTTGTGGAAATCTACATCCCATGGAGAATGCTGTCTGGGGAAGGTGGCCATGGGCCCCTGCTGACCATGGTCTTAGCCTCTGCCGAACATGGTCTTAGCCTCTGCCTTCTAGAACTTCGAGAAGTTGAGTCCAGGTTGGGGAGGGGCAACCTTGGACAAGGTCATGGGAGAATGTATAGTTAGGAAGAGGACCTGGGGGGAGGGGCTACTATAAACCTCAGGAAGAAAGTAGAGGAAGAGCAGAGCAGTCACCATTAATGGTCAGCTTCATCAATTATTAAATAAACATGAAACAGTTAAAGTAGGCAGTGAGGTGTGCATAACTGCAGTGAACAACCATCTTAGTCTTGCCTGTGAACATCCTACATGCCAGACAGACACAGCCTAGAGGCTCGTAGATAGGACTGACAGCCATGTTTACATAGTTACGGGATTTAGGGTTCCTTTTTGTTTTATTGTTTTTTCTTTCTTTCTTTGCTAGTCCATGAAGGACATCTGTGCCAAAGGTGCTTTAGACCATTTCCCTTGATTCCTACAAAATAGGTCCAAGCAGTAGTGGTAGTATTATAGTTTTAAATTTTAATCCTTTGGCCAGACTTTGCCTTTGCATAGTCTGTATTGGGGCCAGATGGCATTACAGAGCGAGCCCCCCTCATTCTTTTTTTAGCTGCACAGGATTAACCTTATTTTAACTCTTAAGGCTGCATCATAGTGTGTAGTCCAAAGAAACTAATGGCAAATTTCTCATGATGGTTCTAAGGAAAGATGGACAAGAGCTTCTGTCCCCCTTGCCCACTCAGAGTGCTCAAAGGGACCAGACAGTTAGAGTACCCTCCTTCCCATTCTCTGACACCACCCCACCCCAATCCTTGGCTATATCTAAGCATAGCTCCCAAAAGAACCAGAAACACTGATTTGTGTCCCAAATATTTTGAGGCTTAACTTTTCCCCTGCCTGATTAAAACTCATGATCCATGTTGTGTCTCTTGGGGTTAAGTCCTGAAATGTTGAATGCAAGTTGCAGCCAATGAGCATCTCTTGAGTATTTCTTTTACCTTAGTGGAATAAGTCCTCTTTCCTAAGAAGATGAGGTATGTGTAGGGGGGCGGGGGAACTGACTAGTAGGCAAGTAGATTCAGAGAAGAGTTGCTTACAGGAATGGCTTTGGCTTTTTTGTTTTAAATTGCTGTTCAGGTTAAAAGTGTGAACAGGCAGGAGATTTTTACTTTGGATGTAATATTTAAGGGACGTTCTTTTGGCCTGAGGAATTATCTCCATATCCAGGGGCATAGGGCTACCTACAGTAAATGAACAGGGAGGAGTTGAGAGCATAGCATATGATGGTAGAAAAGTGGAGAGCACAGACCTCTTGAGACGAGAAAGAACACTGTCCCAGCCTGGTTTACATTTCATTTTCAAGCTATGTGCTCAAGCATTTAGTTTTTAGACAGAGGCTGCGTCACTGCTCATATCTCATTCTTTAATCTCAAGGCCTGTTTGGATGGGGTCCTAGATTTCAAACCCCTGTCCTTACTGAAGATTGTTGCTATAGAGGCAAACAGTATAAGCTTGGAGATACCAGGAAAAATCAGAATTCAAAGATGGTGGGCATTAACACTCTGTAAGGAATGGAGTCCATATTTGCCTCATATCCATCCCTCTCACCCCC
>NW_008355786.1:704536-730463 GCF_000622305.1 Nannospalax galili | reverse complement strand
GAGAAACCAGAAAAAATCAAAAATCAAAGAGGGTGGGCATTAACACTCTGTAGGGAATGGAGTCCATTTTTGCCCCATATCCCTCCCCCTCCCCCCCCCCCCCCCGCCGGGATCATCCGGGTAAGAATAAGTCTCTGGGGAAATTATTTTGGGTGTTAGGAGGGCACAGGAAAGAGCTACCACAGTGCCCTGTTCGAGTCCCATCTGGGTCATGTATCTGTCATATGGGCAGGTGCCTAGGAAGGTGTAAAGAAGAAAGAAATGGAAAAGGGAAGATTGGGATGTGTGAAAGAATGCCTATGGCACAGGAAAGCTCGGAGGCATGTGGGTCCCCCAAGGGACCTAGCTGCATTAGGGATTCTAAGCAGCCGTGCTGCACTGCCATCTTGGCTAGTCACTGGTTATTACCATCTTGACTAGTCACATAGTTGCCCTATACCTGTGGTGGGAGCAGCTCCACCATAACATGGGCTTATTCATATCAGAACATAAGTGCTCATGGGATGTGCGCATCTTACAGATTAAGCGTGGGCCGTTATTGGCAGCTGCCTCCCAATTTTACGTAAGGGCTTGGCACTTGCTGCCAATGTATACTCTTGTTCCCTCTGTATAAATTCTGCTAATATCCTGTAGGGGATGAGTTACTTTGGTTGGTGACAACCAAGGCCCCAAAGCTTACTGGGAATTGGGATAGCAGGATTCCCCCATTCTGGAAATACCTAAGTTGGCAGGGACTGTTTCTTAAAAGTTACCTTAATTGACAGAGGTCAAGTTTTACCTTTTTTTAATAAAAAGAAACTGAGGTTAACATAGGTGCAGCAAGAGCAAGTGACCTGAGGCATATAATTGAGAACACAGGACAGATTCTGTACCCAAGCATAGAAGTGCATCCAAGACAGAAGCTGTAGACAGGAATAGAGACTATGTTGGTCTCAACTCAAGTCCATGCTTGACACAATGAAGATGAAGGAAATCCAATTATATCTGAGAATACCAAAAAGTACCACCTGGATCTCATTTTTATTTCCCCTTGACTCCTAGATCCTTGTTTTACAAGCAGCTGATGGAACAAGAGCCTATGAAAGAGCTTGGAGGGATGGGGAAGTGTGCCCAGCAAGTATCTGAATGTCTGCTTTGGTAGAACATGGAGGAATTGGAAGGGAGAAAGTATGCCGCATCATGGAAGTCATAGCTCCATGGGATGATGGAGTGGGCTGAGACCAGAGGGTCTATGGCCCTCACCATTGGTGAACATTCAAGTTCCTCAGAAACTAAGTTGTTAAAAAACAGTCAACCCTGATTTAAAGCCTCATCTGCCTTATGTGGTACCTCCAGTCAGTTTGAAAAACAACTGCCTGCAGTCCTTGGGATCATAAACCCAACTGAGATCATGGCACAGAGGCCCAAGACAGTACCAGTGCCCTCCATTTTGGTCAGGAGTCTGTGTGCCAAATTCTGCTAGACTACTTGATTTATTTCTCTCTGTTGCCCTTTGACCCAGGGTCTCTGGCTCTGAGGGAATGGTAGTGATGATGAAGAGTAGTAGGCCCAGCACCAGGGGAGAAAAGAGGGTGTTAAACTTAGTGCCATTTGCATTCTGCCACGTGGCCATTGGCCACAGACACATGGAAAAACAACCCCCAAAGGAAAAGCACCACATGCTCTCCATGTCCAGCCTTTACCCCTAAGAGAGAGATCCTGGGAGATGTGAGGAAAGGGCCTTACAGTTCTCCTAGGAAGGCAGAGTAGCAAAGCAAGGACCTTATAGACCTGGGGCAAGACAGAAGATAAAGCCTTGAGATCAAATCTCCCCAAAAGGAATCTTAGCCAAAGAGCAGCCATTAGGGGTTTGAGCCACCAGAAAGAGCGTACCTGAGCCCTGTTGTGGTCACCTGTTATGCCCTCAGAGGAACTTATTTAAAGTCCCTTCATGGTTGCCATGTGTCACTGGGGAATCTGGGTTCCCTTTTTTGGGTTCTTAGAATCATTGATAAAAAGATTTTGAAGACTGACTAAGAAGGAAACTTGAGGATCATTTTGTTAGAATTTGAGAGAAAATGGCACTCCAGGCAAGCTGTAAATCCTGGCAGCTCCCAGAAGGGAGATGGAGAAGGAGACCAGAGAAAGCCATACCTTTGTTTAAGGTCAGTGATAGAGGTCTGCAAGCAGGGTCTTCAGAGAAACCGTGAGAAAATCCAGAGCGCTGGGGCAATCATGTTTAGGGTTTGAGCTGGTATTCAAAGAAGAAAGGGAAGAAAGGGCAAGTTATACCTTTTGAGTTAGAACTCAGAAAAGTAGGCAGACTTAGCAATGAAGATCTGGAAGGGGCTACATCAAGGCAGGGGCTTCTGGAGGCATACGTATATTATCTCATTAAGGGATAACTCTTCCTCCCATCTCCTTAGCATATCTTCAGGTGAATCAGCTTCCCTGAACACTGGTCCCCTGGCCAGGTAATTGACAGGACCAGTTGGATTAACTTTTAAGGGAAGGCACAATAGTATATAATGTTCTTATCTTTAAGGCAGCTCAGAATGTCAAGTCTCAACCCAAGGTCAGAGACAGAAGCCAGAATCCATTCTTTTGACCAGGAGGAGGTAGCTTTTCCTTAAGGGGCCTCAACAAAGCTCAGAGACTTCTACCTTTTCATATGATATTTTAAATCTATGAAGGGGCAACTGTGATGCCTCCCCATCTAGTCTTACAAGGGAAATGGGAGGTGGGGTCCAAAGGTGACTATGAGGGAGGAGTGCATGCTCTATGGCCTCCAAGCCTGTTAACGTGTGTCTAGATACCTTCACAGCAGAACACATCCTCAGCTAGCTAGGAATCCATAGCCAGATATCAGAGCAAGGAGCCTGGAAAAGCAACAGACCCATCCTTTCTTGTGCCTCCCGGCCCTCTGGAGCCAGTGTGGGGTTGAATGCTTACTATGCAGAGTTGCTGAACATCATTTAGGGAGGGCCAAGTGGCTGACACCAAGGGCAGCTAGCAAACAAGCTGCTTTTGAACAGGCTTCTGCAGCAGTGGGGCTCCACAGGCTGGCTTTGTAGGCAGAATCCGCCACTGAATGAGGAAGGGCCCTGTCTGGGTCTCAGCTCTCTATGAGCCCCATGCTGGTTTGTTCTGGTTCTCTGAAACCGTCCACAGCAGCTTTCCTATTTCAGGCCTGCTGAGTTCTCTTGAGCCATGCTGGTTTCCAAACACTTGTATTGGAATTTCCAATTGTAGTTTCACTTTCATGTTGACCCTAGTCACAACAAAAGCCTAGTCATGGGCTTCTTCATTCATCTTCTTAACAAGCTCAGCAAGGAAGTGACATATGGTCAGGGCCCAGGCAGTAGATGGAAACCAACCCAGTGATTTGAACAGGAAAATTGAAATAATTCTTAGTTAATCAAAGGTGGTACTGAGCATGGTAGTGCATGCTTATAATCCTAGCACTCAGGATGTGGAAGCAAGAAGATGGCAAGTTGGAGACCAGTCTAGGCCACATTACATGGTGAGAAAGACTTAATAGCAAACATGGGCTACAGCTTCTACTTCTAAGACCCAGGGAAAGTTTACAAGAAAAGAACAAGCAGTTGGAGGAACCGCCACCCTACCAAACCAGAGTTCAGCCTTGTTAAGGAAGATGTTGAGACACTGATGTAGGACTGCAGATAGGTTCTGTAGAAGCAGCTACAGGCTGACTTACAACCTCACTAGAGGAAACCAATGGGCCAGCATGGGTCTGCAGAAGCCACCTTCAGGGCGAAGAGCTCCCTTGTGTAGACTGTTCACAGGAAATCACGCAGGGTAATAGAGAGGCTTGCTGAAGAATGGGCACCACTGGACCTCCCTGACCCATGAGCAGGGGCTTGTTGCTTCCTCCGGTAGGCCTTAACTGTCTGCCTAGCACCCTTTCTTGACAGAGCCTAGCACTGCACCCATTGGCAGGGAAGTGTTCATGGATTCAGTTCCAGTATCTCGAAGAAGGGCAAAGAAGGATGGGTTTAGAACCCAGAGGCACAAAATGGTAATTATCAGGGGGTGTGCAACTTGAATCCCCAAAATCATCAGTCTCTTTTGTCTCAGCTGCCACTAGACATATCTGTTCACTGATATTATCATGTTTCCTGTAGAAATGTAGGAAGCCAAATATACAGATTGCTCAGAAAGGGAGGCATAAGATGCTGCAGCAGGCCAGGCATTCCCACCCTCCACCCTACCCCCCTGCTCTGAGTATGACTTATATATGGCCTGAGTCTCATAGCAGCCTACTTCCAGATGTGTGGCTTGGCAATTACCAAAAATGTCCACGCCTCCCATTTCACAACCGCTTTTCAATTTAGATTGTGGTAGTTTCAGCAACTCCATGATGACACAAGGCTGGTCAGGTAAAAACAGATCAAGTCAGGTCACAACAGAAGACACCAATGCCCCCAAAGTAAGACTCTTTTGGAAAGCTCTGGAGTTGCCTTTCCTCAGCAGAGTCTTATCTACCCAGCATGCCCCACCCAGTCAGACTGTCTATAAGGAGGAAAATGGAATTTTCCATTCCAAAAATGCCTGAAGCTTCTTCCACTGAGAAATAGGCAGCACAATTAGAGAAAGGGGAAAGAGGCAGAAATTCAATAATGTGAAATATTTGCAGATACAACCTCTTCCTCCCCCAAACTGTCCCTCAAACCTCAGCCCCTTGCATTTTTACCTGAAAATTTTGAGGCATTATAGGCATGCCTGATCCTCCTAATTGCAGTTGAAAGATGAACTCCCTGCCAGAGACACAAGGAGTCTGTGGTCCCCTGATCTGCCCAGCAGGCCTCTTTTATGTAGGAAGCAGCTGCTTCAGGGCCCTGGCCACTTCACCCACCAGGATTTCTCAGCTTTCACACTGACACTGGGTTAGTGCAGTCCCCTCTGGGGAAGGCTGTTTGTTTACTAAGGGTGTTTATCAGCCTTCTTGTTTCTACCTGTATCCTGCTGTTGGTGAGAATGAGATGTGTCTCAACATCACCAGCAATCCTCTCCACTGAGAACCATTAGGCTAAACCCAGCTGTAAAGAACCTCTGCACAGGACTTCAAGGGAATCTTTGGGCAATTTCCAGTCAGCTGAACCTCCCAGTGAAAATGTAACAGGCCTCAGTTATTCCACTTTGGGGTGTTAGTACAGTGTGAGGACACCATCTAAGAGGTGATACAAGTGCCACAGACAAAGTGAGAAATGCATAACTGAAACTAAGCCCAGGGGTTGCTTCTCCTAGGCCTTGAGATAGCCAAGAGTACACAGGGACCAGGTCAGTGAGATGATTCAGTGGGTAAGAGTGCTTGTTGTACAAGCCTGATGACCTAAGTTTGATCCCCAGCACCCATGATTTGAAGAAATGAACCAACCTCTGAGAGTTGTCTTCTGACCTCCATATGCACACCTGCACCACGTACACACACACACACACACACACACACACACACAGACACACATTGTACATGGACACAATAATAAATTTAATTTAAAAATAATAGGGAAAGTGAAAGACTGTGACAGCTGAGTACTGGCAGGTGACTAGGATGAGGGGTTAGGGTTACCAAGATATGAAGAAAGATTTGAGACTGGAGAAGCGGATGGAAGTCATGTCCAAGGGATCCTCGGCTGTCTGTGGGCCATGTGACTGCTCCAAGGTGCTTTCAGAGCCCTGAGGATCTGCGCATGGGTGAGGTGGGACTCAGAACACTGCAGAGACAGTAAGTTTGGAGGAAAGGTATGTGATGAGAGATGGTGTTGAGGGAGCAGGACCCCAAGATGGACTCAGTGGGAGGCGGGGGACGTTACTAAGAGAGTCCCTGCAGCAGACTATGAGGCAGGGAGATGGCTGCTGCAGGTATGAGGAATAACACATGAGGTTGTCCTCTGCACTCCAAGTGCATGATACATGCATGCAAACAAATACACACACACACACACACACACAGAGTCCTCTTTAGTTGAATCTTAAAATATTATAGACAAAATTCTCCTCATTCTTCTTGTTTTTTGCTTTCCCATTGGGTATGTATGGAGGAAACAAGTGGCTCTTATTTGTAAATAAACTTTCTGGTTCCCACAGAGAAACCACATCTTCTCTTCCAAAGCAACAGATGCTGAGAAATGCTAGACTTGTAATAACCATGAGTGGCTTTGGCTGGGTCACTGTGAAGGTAGCAGATGAGGTATGGGTTCTCAGGGAAGGAGTGGGTTCAGAGATCAACCTGTGGTTACAGGGACTGTGCTCTACAGATGTGCTCACAGTTCTCAGGCCCCCACTGAGGCACCTATGAGCAGTCACAGGGACACCTGGTCACATTGCAAAAGCCTTCCTCTCTGGCCAAGCACCTGAACTCCACCACAGAAGTCTTCACTGCCCCCCACCCCCTTATTCTCTGTTAGTGGAAGGAGGAAGCAGGAGAATCAACTCACATTCCATGGGTGGAACGTGCCTTTTGGGAGTGTGGAGCCCTTGGATGGCAGTGCTACTTAGGTGCCTAGAACCACAGAGTGGCTTTTAAAAGAACTGTCCTGTCCAACGGATCTTTCAGCTGAGAGTGGACAAAGTGGTGGGCAATTCCAGGGCCGGCCCTCAGAAGTCTGGTCACAGTGGCAGAGCCAGCACCATGGACAGCAGAGCGGTGAGCAGCACTCCCACCAGCAGCCCAGCCAGACTGAAGTGTTCCAGGTAAATCCAGCGAGCAGCGCCTTCTCGTAGGTGTAGGTACCTGCGCCTTCTCTCTGCTTCCTTATGCCCTCTCTGCACCACTGCCTGCCCTGCCTGGTAGCCAGCGGAAGATCTGGCCCAGCCCAAAATGGGGGAGCCCAGGAGTAGAAGGTCCTATCCTACCCAGCCAGAGCCTGTGGGTTCATGGGAGAGGCAGGGGTGGGGAGGCATCAGCTATCTAGCTGCATCCACACAGAGGAAGCTGCATTAGATCCCTGCCTGAATCCCACCTCAGGGTTGCTCAGAAGGCATGCATAGAGCCATAGGCAGTAGGGGGTTCACTCTGGGACAGGGGCCATAACTCCCCCTAAGTGGTACAGACCCTCAGGACTCACCCTGAGAAGTGTCCATGGCCTCCAAGAGCTGTGGGTACCTAGGGGCCTGACTGCCTTGGCCTATCTCTTCACTATGGCAACTAGGAAAAGGGATCCCCATCCTCAGACTCTCAGCCCATGGTAACTAGGGCTGGGTCTCAGGTCTTCTCTTTTTAGGCCTGGTGTTCATCAGTGAGGGTCCCAGGTTCCTTCCATCTTTCCATTACTGGAGACATGCTTTGCCCTTCCTGGTTCTTAGCACAGACCAGCCTCCCTGTGCTGATGGCAAGGACATGGCCCTGCCAATGGTTCAGGGTTCTGCCTTCCAGGTTTCCCTAGAAGTCTGTAAGTGCGGGTGTCAGCCCATTGATTCTCATCAGCTAGAGTGCATCTGCCCACCCCATCTCCTAGCAGCAGCCCAGGCTCCCCCTGTGGGGCCACAGAGCACTGCCTGTTTGCCCTGCAGAGCAAGGCTCCAGGCAAGAGCAAAGATATGGAGGCTCAAATTGAACTCTTCCTTCTCAAGGATCAGTGCTTCATTCATAGCCCCCTGCCCCCACCCCCACCCCACACACACTTTGCTCCCACCAGGCCAAGTGTCATCTTCACAGAGCCAGGTGTCACTCAGGGATCCACAGCATACTGTCCCCTTGCAAGTACAGAGAAGTGCCTTTTTCATGCCTCCCTGTGACCATTCTCCTTTCTCCCACTGTAAGGCCCAGCCCTTTGCCATTGAAAAGCCAAGCCCTGAAAGGCAGAATTTCCTTACAGTGGATCTTCAAGCTCACCCTGCTAAAAAGAATTCTTGATCAAATAAGTTTGTGAAACACCAGTTAAAGCAAGTTAGTCAGTTTCTTTCTTACAGGATTTATCAGAATCTTTATTATACCAGTAAAGACTCTGGATTTCTAGGCGGCAGGAAAGCTTGTCTTGTTTCCCAAACATATTTGTCCACAAAATTCTTTTCTCACCAACTGTCACATGGACTGGGAATTGGACAAGGCACAGTGAGACATTTACCCTAAGGAATTGCATCTCCTGAGTGTTTTCTGGTCAGGTCTAGCAAACTAAGGCTGGTTAAACAAAATAGCCAACCATCCACTCAAGGATGGATATACCCTGGTAGGCCACTGGGCCCAGGCCACAGAGATCTCTGTGCTCAGGCACCTGCCTGCTTGGCAGTCCATAGCTGTCCCATTTTGATCACTGCTGTGTGCCTTGCTTGACAGGCTGGATTCTTCCCATTCTCAGCCCTGGTTTAGCTTCAGACAAAGGTTGTTCTTGGTGATATTTACCTACCAGCATGACCACTCTCTAGAGAGCAGTTCCCAGGGGCTTGGGTATTGAGGACGGCTGAACCTTGGGGGTGAGGGGCAGGCCGGGCTCCAGGAAGTGAGCAGGCTCTGGGCAAGACCACTGATCCCTGGGGCTTTCTCTTCTTTTCTCTAGGACATGCTGCCCATGCCAGGGGACCCAACACAGGGGACTGGCAACTATAACATCGAGGACTTTGCTGACCTGGGCATGTTCCCACCGTTTTCTGAGTAGCTTCAGGCAGAGCAAGACTCCTACTGCCCCAATGCCACCCCTGTCATGGTGTAGACACCCCTGTGCAAAGGGGCCCCCTCACCCAGCTTGCCCTGCCGCAGGACCCCCAAATTCCCCTTACTTCCTGTTTCCCCGAGCATGGCACCGCTCGGCTCTAACCTGCAGCCCTAGCTTCTTGGGTTTGGGGATGTTTGTATTTATTGTGCTTTATCTGTGTGCTTGGAAGGGGTCTCTGGGCTCTTTAAATTCCATTGTGAATAATCTCTTAATGGACACTTCACACCCATTAAAAGCTCACTTGGTGTCCACAGAGGCTGGCAGCACCTGCAGGTCTGCCTGGTGCAGAAGCAGAGTTTCTATCTGCTTTCTCGCTGCTGCTGCCAGGGAAGGGAGGGTTCCAGGGTGAGAGTAAGAGACAGTGACCCCTGTGTTACAGGGAAACAGGGATATGGGTCTCACACCAGTAGCTTTCTTTGGTGGCCTGGGGCCAGGTGTGCTTTGTGCAATGAGAATCCAAGTTGTGTCCTGGTGGGTGTGCTGTGGCGTGTTGTCCTGTGTGGATAGTGAGTGTGAGAATCCAACCCACTCAGCTTCATTTTAAAGGGAGGCTCTGCTTAGGCCTGGGAGCTGGGCTGACAGGTCACCCCTCCAGCACTGTCCCCAGGTGTCAGGGCTAGGGACCTGCTTGTTTTATAACTCACTTCCTTAATCCCTGCCCCTGAAGCAGATGGCCTCCAGCTCTTAAAGGCTCTCACCCTTCCTCTTCATGGCTCAAGGCAGCACTCAGCCATCTCTCCCTAGACCTGAAGGAACTGTGTCCTGATTCCATGAAGGCCGCTGCATCCTCTCTGTTCTGTGGCAGAGCGGAACTCTTCCCTGCCCAGCACCTCCAGTAAGGCACACCCTGAGTTCATAGGAGTCCTCTGCACAGGGGCAGGATGCCATCCTCCCCATGTTTCTTCCCACCTCTGCTTAGTACTCTGGAGGGAAGGTAGGGCACACTCCCAGCATAGGAGGGCTCTGAACTGCTTTTCCCTGGGTCGCCTGAGCCTTCTGTCCTCAACAGGGCAGGAGGGCCAGGGCTCTTCAGGAGGGACACATCCAGGTCTGCAAGATGGAGGACTCAGCCCCTGTCACACTCTCACTGGAGTCCTGAATTCCTCAGTGATGTCAAAGCAGGAGTTTGAGCTGACTTCTAGAAGCACCTGCCTAGCTGAACTCTGAGCCCAGAGTCCTTGCATCACTCACATTTGAGATGATTTAGGACTCTGTCCAGTTTTCGTGTTCCACTGCCTCCTCCCATATGTGCACTGAGTGAGGGCTCCCAGCTTCCCTTCATTTGTCCCCTTACCTCAGGTGTCTCATCACCGTGCCTCAGCCCACTGAGAAGTCACAGGGCTACCTTGGGCAGGCCTGGGGTGGGGTAGTCCTCCAGCATCCCTTTGGGAATCCCTTGTCAGTACTTACTGATGCAAGCTCTCAGAACAGTCCTACCTTGCTGCTTGGCTTCTGGGGGACTGGGAGCATGGTGGGTTCCAGGCTGTTTGAGGGTATGTACAGTAAGGACCTGGGAGAGCACCATTCCATTCAGAGCTGTGAACTGAGCTTCAGCCTTGCCTGCCATCCATGGAGTGCCAGTGTTTTTCTATAGGACTCACCAGCAAATGCTGCCGGGATCAGCAGAATGCCCTTGGTGGCAGCCCACCCTGTGTTATCCCTGGCCTTAGTAAACTAAATTCTAGCTCCAGAGGTATTAAAGCAGCTTTAAGCCATTCTGTGGAGAGTGGTGACATGATCCATGGAGCCCCGAAATAGGCCTCCTCTGTGTGCTGCCCAGAGCTGCCTCTGTCCCTAGCAGCCTGGAGCTGGCCCCAGGCAGGGAGCATAATAAATTCCAAAAAAGAAAAAGGCACAAAGATAGCTTTGGGATCAAAGAATGTTTTTCAATGAAATGAAAATAGGCTTTATATGGTCTTTAGTTTGTGGGTTCAGTGGTGTTTGGGGTTGTGTGTTTGGTCTTGCCACTTGTTTTTCAGAGAGAGTTTGGGGACTTTTCTTAGGTGTGCACCACACGTGAACACATGAGCTGTCATGCTTCCCGGGGTCCAGGGCCCTGAAGGCTACAGAAGAAATAGAAGAGAATTCTTCTTGAAACCACCTTGAGTCTCTCTAAAATAGTGTAGGGTATGAACAATTAAGTCCTTGGTCCTGGGGGAGGAGATTCACAGGAAATTGCCAAACAGAGCAGCAAGCACCCTGGCTACATAACCCCTCTTCCCTCCCAGCCTTGTCCAGGCAGTCTGGCAGGGCTTGGGACATGGGGGTTGGGCTGGCTTGAGTTCTGGGTCTTTTCTATCCCCTTGGCTTCTTGGTTGTGATTCCAATAAGCCATGTGTGACTCATAAGAAAATAGACAAGAGGAGATGGAGAAACCATGGCAGGAGAATCCCACCCCCAAGGGCTTCTCTCACCAAGAATTCTTGAAACTCACCAGGGTCAGAATCAAAAGCTTACAGGATTCGGTTATCCTGGTTTTCAAAAGAACTTCCTGTGGCTGTCCTTCTCGGCTGAGGAGGCCAGCACTCTGGGCTTTCAGGCCATGTCCAGCCTGGTACATATGCTGGTGACTGTCTCAGCAGAATAGGAATGGGGCAAGGCCTGTTGGCATCCTGCATCTTAGTGCCTCTCCTCTGAAATCCATCTGGCTCCTTTTAGGCCAAGCAAGGGAAAGAAGCCCATGTAGGAGCCACCTGAGTCATTGACAAGGACACAAAGGCCACACAAGGGCTAGCCAGAAACTGTCACAGAAGCCAGGATGGTTCTAGAGCCCTGCCCATAAGCCACTCCACCCTGCTTGTGTTTCAGCTGGGGTTCAGGGAGTGAGCAAGCCAATGTATACAGCCCCATCCTTCTCCACCTTCCAACACACCCAGCTCCACCCTTTTTATGTCATAGTGATTGTTGCAGGAAGTAGAGGTCAGATGGGCGATGGAACTCACAGTGAGGAGCACACATCTCCCATGTCATTAGAAGTACAGTGCACCCACCAGGTTAACCCCACTGGCAGATAGATGTCCGTGCTCCTGCCAGCTCCAGGCTGGAAACCAGGCAGGCCTGGGAAGTGGATGCTGGACTCTCCTCCTGCAACACAGTCCAGCCAATGAGCTCCACTAAGACAATGGTCACAACCCTGTGAACTCACCTGTTCTGTGACAGCTACAGCCTGTCACACAAACAGGATAAGCTAGTTGCTAGCCACCAGTGACAAGGCAGAATAGAGGCCCTCTTTGTATGCGGTCATGAGTTCCTATGTCCTAACTTGCCAGTCTGTTCTCTGCTCCCTTACCAAGTTGATGCTCACCTGACATACCACCATTGGGGAGGCTGAAGCAGGAAGGGTCATCAGCTCAAGAGTTCGAGACCTGCCTGGGAAACATAGGAAGTGCATATATATATAATCTTTATCTCCGAGTAACTTCGCTACATTCCATATGCTGAGGAGCCACCAGCCCCCTGGATGCCTTCTACCTCCACTGCATGGAGTCTGGGGCAGGGTGAGGAGGCAGCACACAAGGGCATGGGCACAATTCCACACCTGGCATGTCCTGTCTTATGCCCTGAGCTGGTTTAATCGGGCAGCCTGCAAAGCCTTATGTATACTGACCATAGCAAAATGGAGCTTTCAGGGGCCATGCAGGGGTCAGCAGCTTGCTTTGTCTAATCATCTATTTCCTTAAAGAAAAAACATTTCACAAGCAGGCTTCCATGGACAGCAAGCACTTACTCATCTCTCAGCCTTTCTTCTTATGAATGTGAACTGTGCCGTGGGTAAATCATTTGTATTTCTTGAATGTTCTGTATGACTAACAGTTATTAAGTCACTGGGTATATGTATAACTAATGTAACTGCCTTTAAAATTTTCATTACAATAAAGATGACTGCACTGAACAGTGTGTGGTTTAGACCAGCTTGGTAATTGGTCGACTCGCAGCAACTTGCACGCCTGCCCCTAGTAATCTGGGACACATCACACTGCAACTCTTTCAGCCAGTGAGAAATGTACAGTATTGGCCTGCTAAAGAGATGTGCTTTGCAGGTTCTAGCTACTTAGGACAGAAAAGGAAACTATGTAAGGACAGGCTTTCTAGAAGTTTCTCTGCAAATGCTGTTTTTGTTAGTCATTGCAGATCTCTGATATGTTGTTACTTCTCCTAGATTATAGAAAACTGGGATTTGGAGAAGGGAAATGACCTTAACAACACACTGGGAGAAATGACAGAACCAAGATTTGATCTCAAGTCTCATTTGGGCTCATATATACATATATATACATACATATGTGTGTGTCAATAATATATATAATTGAATATAATAGTACATAATATAACACGTATATAATATAAATAATATATTACTCTTAAAACAATCTGTTATTTGTTTAAACCCTGCCAAAGTTAAGTTTGTCTTTTGATACACTCATTCCTCTAAGAACACAAAGTCTAACTTTTCTGTTTTCTCTGTTGAAAGAGAACCATTTGGGTTTTAGCAAAATGGCAGGCTGAAACCACTTGGAGATCTAGCGTTACTGTTGAATACAGTAAGCTGGGCATATTTAAAGACATAGGAGAAAATTTTATAACCTTGAGTTGAGCATGAACTTCTTAGATGCTACACCAAAAATAGGTCCCACCATAAACGAGCAAGCTGGAGTTCACAAACACTAAAGGCATTTACTTTTCAAAAGACCTAAAAAGAATGAATAATAAACTGCTTAGAAGAAAGTAGCCTTGTATCATACATTCGAGAAGAACATATATCCAGAAAATGTAAAGAATTCCTACAACTTATGACAGAAAGCAGTACAAAATTGGCAAAAATATCTGAATATTGAATACCTATGTTTTACCCCAGAATTCATGCACAGATGTGGCACACACCTGTAGTCCCAGCTACAGGGAAGGTTGAGGCAAGAGGTTCACCTAAGTTCAGGAGTTCCAGACTATCCTGGGCAACACAACGAGAGCCTATCAAATACATGCATACACACACACACACACACACACACACACACACACACAGCAGATAAGCACATGAAATCCACCATTAATATCTTTTGTTACCAGAGAAATGTCCTTCAGTATAGATCCATCCACTGGAACCTGTTAACCTACCAAAAGAGTCACAGCTTTAAAAGAGACTTTCTTCATCACTTGATTTGTAATAGTAGAAAATTATCTTTACTTTGGTAGAAAATGAATAAACTGTGATTTAGTCACACAAAGGAATATTTTGAAACACTTAAAAATAACTTTGTTATAACATGCAAAATTTCAAAACTATAATGTCTCGTGTACATGTTGTACATAGCTTTATGACTCAAACCATTACCATGTGTTTCCGAGCGGGTAGATATATGGTTAAAGGAAGAAATACGCACTCATAGATGTGGCCCTGGACAATGTGTAGCCTTAGAGAAGACTGAGGAGGTGTGGTGGCTTAATTTTTTAAAACAGGAAAGTAGGAAGGGAAAGGAAAAGAGGAAGGAGAGAGGGAAAGAGGGTCAGGAGGAAGGATGGGGAAGAGAGAAAAATGGAAGGAATTAATAAAAAGAAAAGGAAAGACACTCAGCAATCTTAGACATGCAGGCAATGTATATAAAAACTGCACTGAAATTCTTTTCACCCCAGTCAGAATGGCTATCAGCAAGAAAACAAACACTGGAGAGGATGCGGGGAAAGAGGAGCCCTCATACACTGCTGGTGAGATTGTCAACTGGTACAGCCTCTATGGAAGTCAGTATGGAGTTTCCATATGACCCACTTATACCACGTCTAAGTATGTATCCCAAATCAGTCAGCATAGCACAAAGATACTTCCCACATCAATTAACCTAACCAAGATAATCCCCCACAGACATGGCAGAGTGAGATGAAAATAAGCCGTCTGTCACTCATTTATCTGGAAGTTCTGAAATAGCTGCTGAGGGGTTACAGTAGAGAAGCCTGTGCTGTGCAACAAGCCTGCTCCCTCTCTGCACAACCTCATGAATGGGAAGGTGGGGTGATCACAGAGCAGAAACACAGCAAATAAAAGCCAGGTTCTTGTCATGGGCTGTGCTGACATGGGCAACATTCCTTCAGTCATCTATACAATAAGCAATGAACAAAAGAATACTCTTTACATAGGTACACCAGTAATAATTATCTTTCTCATTCTACCCATAATATATAGCCATTGTTTTTAAAGTTTAGAGTATAGAAAACTATTAAGTATAAAAATGTCGGGGGAGGGGGCCAGAGAGATAGCTCAGTGGGTAAGAGCACTGGCTGCTCTTGCAGAGGACCAGGGTTCAGTTACCAGCACCCACATGGCAGCTAACAACTGTGTGTAACTCCAGTTCCAAAGGATCCAATGCCCTTCTCATCTCCTCAGGTATTGCTCAGAATGAGTGCACTTGCATACATTCAGGCAATACACTCATACACACAAAATAAAAATAATAAAAAAATTTTAAGAACAAAATGTGAACACAGTGACATGCACTTGTAATTCCAGTGCTAGGAAGATGGAGACAAGCAGGTCCCTGGGGCTCATTGGCCAACCAGTCTAGTCAAATAGATGAACTCTAGATTAAGTGAGAGACCCAGTCTCAAAAAAAAAGAAAAAAAAGATAGATGACTCTTGAGGAATGACATCCAGGATATGGAGACCGCAGATCTCCACATTCCCATGCACACATATGCACATGTACCTGCACACCCATGAACACATACACACAATTTTGTGTCCCAGTTCATACCAGTAAGCCTGTGAGATAGATGACTCTTGAGGAATGACATCCAGGATATGGAGACCGCAGATCTCCACATTCCCATGCACACATATGCACATGTACCTGCACACCCATGAACACATACACACACACAATTTTGTGTCCCAATTCATACCAGTAAGCCTGTACAGGGGGAGAGAAAGGGGTCAAGCTGAAGGGTGAGGGAACACTGATAGCTCAGAATTCAGAGTGGGGAACAAAGCTGTACGAAGGAGCAATAGGTGTTGCCATGGTGCTACTCAAGACCTTACCACTTCCCATCCTCATCTTCCACTGAGAAAATGGAAGTGTGTCCTCAGTTTCCATGTGGAAGCTTACTTCTGCTGCTCACTTTCTCAAACATGTTGTCTCAGTAGACACTTGTATGACACCTACCACCTGCCAGGCTTGGTGCTGGGATTAAGTTAACATAAGGGAGACCTAGACTTCGGGACCATAAGAAGTCCCCCATTCTAGGGGAAGAGACACAAGCAAACAGAACATGGCTTTTTGGAACATGCTAAGAGTTTAGAAAGAAGATACCCAGTAAGTGTGTCCAGGAAACGCCGAGGTGCTCATGAGGTGATTAGCACAATTTAATCACTGGGTCTTAGAATGAAATGTCCTCGCTGGGCTCACAGCTGCTGGGCTCAACTCTCTTCCAGACATCACTTAAAGCATTCCCATCTCAAATCTCATGACCCTTATAAATCATGACATAGGTACAACCTCCCATCAGGACACTAGATTAAAATGTCTGGCATGTAGTTTGCCTCTGGTTCTATAGCCACAACTTCCCAGCTTCCAATTCTTCCCACATACTTTGTTGAGGGTCAAATATGTATGTCAATGTTTTTAAGCAGTTTGGTGCTGATGAGGCCGGGAACACAGTGCACCATCATGATCTATCAGCGTGTGCGCACTGTCTTCACTGACTCCCTAAGGGCAGAAGACATTTCTATTCATTTTTCTCGTGGAATCTCTACATCCTTAAATGGTTGCCATGTTTATTCTGCTGCCATGTTTGGACTTAAGCTGGGTCCACAGACCTGAGCCACATTATTAGTGATGTAAGTGACAATGCCACATAGGAATTACTAGAAACCTTTGTGCTCACTCAGGCCTCAGCAACTCTTCTGGGAGGTGTGGTTTGAGGGCTCCCTGTGGAAAAGTCCACAGAGCTACCTGGTCAGCAAGGAGCCAGGACCCCAAGAACCAAGTAGATGCTAAAGCTGAAAATCATACTAGGTCCACTTTCCATAAGAGAGGGGTCCATTGGAGACTCACAGGTTCTCAGTCTTCAGGTAAGGGAGCAGGGAGACATCTGTCTAAGCCTGTCTGCTACCACAGAAAGAGGGACCAGCATCCCCTTGAAGCAGGACAGAAGAAAGAGATGATTACACATGGTGTTTAGGGGTCTTTTGATGAAGGCTGCCTCTGGAATTTGTTTCATGAGCACAACATACTTCACAGACTTCAGTCTGTCTCTTGTACCCCTAAATGATCAGGAACTCATTGCACTCTGGGCCAGCCCACTGTTCCTTATGGTTCATGACTAGAATGAGGTCACAGTACCGGTGGCACACTGACTGGTGGTTTCCAGGTCGGTCTCAGTTGCCCTAACTCCATGCTGGCTATAATTGAGTAATCTTGGATTTTTATTCCTGTCTGATTCAAGCTGTGTTGTGGAAACTGAGAGCTGCGATGGACACATTGCTGCCATTTGTGGTAAAAATGGGCAGAACTCAAGAGACAAGCTGGGAGGTGATGACAGAAGGCCAAGACCAGAAAGATGCAGGACACAAGCATTTCAACTTGGGGTTCCTGGGAATTTTCCCCTAATTTTATTGTGAGATCTGTCCAGATGACTATTTTTTGGTGTGTATGGTGGGGGAGGGGAAATAAGGTCATGTTAAGAGGAGACTGAGGGTGGTATTTCATCTGAACTGAATCTTCAGTGTCAGTGAAGATTCTAGAAGAGTAGCATACAAGGAAGAACTTAAAAAGTGGGAAAAGAGGTGATTCCTATCTGTGCCAAGGGCAGCTGTGGGGTCCTGGGGCCAGCTGATGGAGAGATGGTACATCCCAGGCAGATAGCCTGAAGATGAAGAAATGGAAGAAGCAGAAGATCTGACTAGGTAGCTACAGCCAAGATGGAAATGCTGGTCCTCATCGTGTCCTGGACCCAAGGGAACCACAGATCTGAGACCCAAGTGACCTTGCCCTCAGTATGATAGTGGGCATAGGGCCACAGGGTTGAGAGCACAGCCTGGCTGAGTCACCAGAGGTCCTGGTGCCTCCTGCTGGCCTTTTGGAGAGAACACATCAGCCCCTTGGGTTATTTTCATACCTACCATCTTTGTGTTTTCTTTCAAAACAAGCCTGTGTCAAAGCACCGTCCTCACACTGCAGGTTCCTGCTTTGCCAAAACACACAGATCTGTGTTCCAAAGACTTTATGTCCCATCAAACAGCCCTTTAATGATGCTCAAGAGAGCTGAGGCATCAACAGCTTAGCTTCTCCAGTGAGGCACCTCTGTGTCATGCCTCATCTCCACAGTGTCCCTGTGAGATTGAGATCCTTTCCCTCTGTGGCAACTTGACCTCGCTTAGTCTTTCTAGTTTTCAGCCCACTTCCTGGGTAAGGCGTCCTACACCACTGGGGTTGCAGTAAGCTGTCCCTAGCCTCTTCTCAGTTTCACAGCTTCTGTGGAATTGTGGGCTGGAGGTAGTGGGAGACGGAAGTGCCACATCTCTTCCGGTTTTTCCTGGAACACCTCCCTCAAAAAGCTACTTTTACACACATATTGGATAGATTCCACTTCTGAAGAAGCCAAACTCTCAGTATCACTGTCACAAACCACAGCAACACGGAGAACAAGAGCCTGGAAACATTTGCATGTTAATTATTCTTTCCAAAAAAAATTTAAGAAAGAGTTTTAAACGCCAGTGACAATTTGGCTGGAGAGATAGTAAAATGTTTTCCTTGCAAGCAAGAGGACATGAGCTACAAGCCAGAATTCATATGAAAATAAGCTTGGCGTGAGGACACATGCTTGTAACGACAGAGCTGGGGAGGCAGAGACAGGCAGAGACTTCCTGGGGCTCTCCAGCCGCTAGCCAACATAACCTAATTGATAAGTTTGGGGCCAGTGAAAAACCCTATCTCAAACTCAAAATAGGTGGATGTGGAGAGAAGGCTGAGGAAATGGCTCGATAGGTAAAGTGCTGCCTGCACAAGCATGAGGTCCTGAGTGTGGATTCCCAACACCCACGTACAAGCCAGGCATGGAGACACATGCCTATAATCCCAGTGCTGGGGAAGAGGAGAGTGGATACTGATGGATCCCTGAAGCTCATTGGTCATTCAACCTGCCTGGATGGCTGAACTTTGGGTTCAGTGAAAGACTCTATCTCAAAAAATAAAGGTGGAGAGAACTTGAAGACTTCTAACAGTGATCTCTGGCATCCACAACCCATGTGCACACACATGCCTACACCCACACTAAAAAGATACATACACACACACAACACCATACACACAAAAAAAGTTAAAGGAAATTTTAAAGGTGGAACAACACTTGAAGAATGATATCCAAGCTCGTCCTCTGACTTCCATACACGTGTGCACACATACCCTCACAAAAGCATGCATACACAAATGCTATGAACACAAGTAAATCTTTCCTTTTCAAGAAAAATGACTATTTCTGTACTACTTTGATATTGTAGATATGGACAGGACTTTGTCCTCAAAGAAGCATATTTTTTCCAGAGACTGAGAAGAGAAGCCTTTCTTTGTTTACCTGGGGCTTTCCACTGTTAGCAGCAAAAGTCCCATGTTCCAGGAAAAGCCGTTAGTCCTGGGAAAGCTAGGACATTTGGTCACTGGACCCAGGACCCCAAGATTTGTTGGCAGGGAAGGCAGGGCCTTAGAGAAGAGGAAGTAGACAGGATTTTGCAAGACCACAGAAAGCTGGAGCTGGCATGAATTTCAGTGACAGCCGAGACTGTATTCTCAGATGTAGAAAGAGTTCCAGAAGTTCAAAAGAACTGTGTTTTCTTTCCTAAAAACCTTAGCAAGAGAGGATAACTCGGGGCTGGGGAGATGGCTCAGTGGGTAAAGAGCTTGTGAGGACTGGAGTGCAGATCTCCAGATCTTCAGAACCCACAAAAATGCAGGGAGAACATGGCTAGTCTGCAAACCCAGACCTCAGGAGGCAGAGAAGGAATCCTCAGAGTAAGTGCACTAACTAGATTAGTCAGATTGGCAATCTCCAGATTCAATGAGAGATCCAAGATGGAGAGCAGTTAAAGAAGACACTCAGTATTAATCTCCAGCCTCCACACACACACATGCACACACATGTGAACATGCATATGCACATGCACTCATACAACACACGAGAGAGAGAGAGAGAGAGAGAGAGAGAGAAATCTTCACTCAGCCAAAACCACTTAGATGTATAAGATCAAGCATCAGACCCACAAAGGACCCCACCTACAAGGAACTGAGGAGTCACCACTAGACATGTTGAAAATGACTTTTACACCTTGACCTAGAGAAGCCCAACTGGGTCAAAGGTACATGTTCTGTCTGAGTCCACACCACATAGGGAGGGCAACTGAGAGAGCCTGACTTGATAATTCTGCCCATGAAGGAATAACCAAAACTTTGAGGCTAGACTTATAAAGACAGCAAATCCTTTTCTTCCCTGAGGAAAACAAATACAAGGTCCTTAGTGGGCCTAGGTATACACCCAAAGTACTCTAAGTCAACATGCCACAGAGGTAGTGCACATCCATGTTTATTACTACGTGATTCAAAATAGTCAGACTATGGAACATGCCTGGATAAATGGATAAAGAATCCGTGATACATACACAGTTTTATTCAGTGGAAAAGAACAAAATTATGTCATTTGGAGGGAAATGGATAGAACCAGATATCATCATGTTAAAATAAGCCAGTCTCAGAAAGATAAGTATTGCGTGTTTTTCTCATATGCAGAATCTAGATTTAAATACACATATAAATACATTTATATTTTTGTATGTTACATGAAAGTAAAGGGTAATTTTAAAATATATTTTTAATAATTCTTTGAGAATTTCATATACATATGCAATATATTTTGATCATTTTCCCTACACATACTCCTCTCCCCCAACTCCTCCAGATCTACCTGCCAGAGGCCACACCCTTAAATCTGACTCTCCCTCCTCTAGAAGCCATCAACTGTCAACAGCTCCTCAGGTAAGGATGGTGGGCTCATGAACCCGTCCCTTCTGCATGCTGGGATATTGACTGGCTTGATCTTGTGCAGTCAAACACAGTTCCTGTGAGTCCACAAGTGCAGGGTTCTGTCATGTCTAGAAGACACTGCTCTGATCTGACCCTTTCTGACCTCTGACTCTTACCATCTTTCCACCTTCTCATCTGAAATGTATATGTTTAGGATTGTAATATCCTCTTGATGCATTGTTCCTTTATTGGGTATAAAATGTCCTTCATCTCTTCTTACTAGTTTTGGTCTGAAGTCCATTTTGTCAAATATTAGAATAGCTAATGTCTGCTTTTATCTTTGCTTTCATTGCTTGGAGTATCGTTCTCCGTCCTTTTACCCTAAAGTGGTGTCTATCATGGACAGTGAGGTATGTTTCTTGGAAGCAGCAAAAATATGGATATTGTTTTCTAATCCAATCTGTCAGTCTGTGTCTCTTTATTAGGGAACTGAGATCATCAATATTAAGAGTTGCTATTGAAAGTTGTGTATTAATTCCTGTCATTTTGGTGTTTTGTGATGGTTTCTTCATTTTCTTTTAATTTCTGGAATTATCAATCCCTGTGCCTTTTTTGGAGGTCTATTTTTCTCTTCATACACAAGTATTCCTTCCATTATCCTCTGTAGAGCTGATTTAGTGATCATAAATTCCCTTAATTCATTTTTATCATGAAAAGTTTTTTTCTCCTTTGACTATGACTGATAGTTTTGCAGGGTACAGTAGTCTGGACTGGCATCTATGGTGTTTCAGAACTTATAAAACATCAGTCCAAGCTCTTCTGGCTTTTCGTTTCTCCATTGAAAAATTATCTTATTTCTATGGTCCCTGCCTTTATGTGTGGCTTGGTCTTTCTGTCTAGTAGCTTTCATTTATCCTTTCCTTGTTTTGTACATTTAGTGTTTTGACTATTACATGATATAGGGAATTTTTCTGGCCTTGTCTCTTTGGTGTCCTTTGTGCCTCTTGAACCTTGATAGGCATCTCTTTACTTAGGTTTAAAAATTCTCTTCCTATGATTGTTGAAAATATTTTCTGTGCCTTTGGTCTGAGTTTCTTCTCCTTCTTCAGACTTACAATTTTACATTTGGTCTTTTTATAGTGTTCCATGGTTCCTAAATGTTCCATTCAAGAGTGGTTTCTTTTTTTAAGATCTAGCAATTTTTTTTGAGTGACCCAATTCTACCTTCTCCTCAAGCCTTGACATTATCTCCTCCACATCATCCATTCTCTTAGCACTGTTCTCTCCTCCACATCATCCATTCTCTTGGTGACATTTTCTCCTCCACATCATCCATTCTAGTAGCTCATTTCCACTGGACTTTTTATTAGACTTACTGAATTTTTCATTTCAAGTTTTATTTCAGTTTGGCTTTTCTTCAAAACTTTTCTTTATTGAATTCTATTTTCAGCTCTATTTTGAGCTGTTTATTTAATTCAGCTATATTTGTAGCCTTCCTTCTGGCATTTGTTCATATTTTCTTTTAGTTTCTTGAACATATTCATAATTGCTGTTTTAAAATTATTGTCTTCTGTGTCAGCTAAGCTGCTTTTCTCAGAGAACATTACTATGGAAGTACTAATTTTCGAAAGAGACATATTGTCTTGGTTACTTGTGTTTCTGTGGTGGGGCCTGGCACCTGGCACTAGGCCATTGGTAGTGTTTCTTGTTATGGGTATCTGACCCACCTTTATTAAGTGGGTGTTTGGATCTCTGTTTGACTGTTAACCCAACTTGTAGGACCCAACTTATAGGAATAGTGCTTTGAGTTCAGTCATGGGGCCACCCAGTGTTGATGGGAATAGAGTATCCGAGGTGACCTCACTTCAGTTAGAGCTAAGTGCAGCTTCTGAGCACAGGAGCAAACATTCTGTAGAGCTAGAAGGGTCTCACTGCAGATCCTCAGAAGTCTACGGAAGGCTCATAGGGTTCTGCAGGTGTTCTCAAAGTGTCAGGGCCTGAAATCATAGCAGGAGTGGACAGTGCTATCTGGAGGAGGTGTGCAGGATATGTGGTCCTCAAGAGTTGGGGGTAGAATGCCAGGAGGGACTCAGGACATGTAGTGCTCAGATGTTGGGGATGGAGTTGTGGCAGGAGTGGGGGTCTTTATGTGGAGGAGGAGCTCAAGGCACATGTCATCAGTCGGTGGGGGGGTGGGGTCCCTATCTGGAGATGGTGTGTAGGGCACTCAGCCTTCAGGTGGCAGGGTGGAGTCATAGGAGGGGTGGAAGTAGCTACCTGGAGTGGCCCACAGGGTGCGAAGTCCTCTGCCTCTGGACTTTTTATTTGACAACCTATGGCATCTTGGAGTAGCATTATCCCTTGTGTAGGGTAACTCCAATTGAACTCTTTTATATGAGATATAATCTTTATATGAAGATTATAAAATAAGTTTCCACGTAGCTTTTTCAAATATCCGTAGTGTCACTTACCCACTTCCTCTGACCCCTCACCCTACCCTCTCACCCTTCTCCCCACTTAAACCTCATTCCCCATTATTCCCCTTCTCCAAGAAGGAGTACTTTTACGGAGCAAGAAGACTTAAAGTGGTGGTGGGGGTGTCAATAATTTAGTGAAGGAAAAACAGATACAAAATATGTCCATATAAATGGACTCAAAGACAAAAATCACATGATCCTTTCAGGAGATGCAGAAAAAACATTTGATGAAGTCCAACATCACTTTACGATAAGAACCATAAGAACCAGGAATACAAAGAACATACCTCAACATAATAAACGCATGATAGAGTGTAACCATGTCTAGTCATCCCAAGAAATATCTGAAGCACATAGCAGCTCCAAAACATTGGATGCTGGATAATCAAATTGACCAGCATGTTTGCTTCTCATCCATTCACTGGTCACAAGCTGAGAGAATGTCTGCCTCTCATCATTTCCTGAAGAACCAACTTAAGTATGCCTTGAATGGCCACAAAGTGAAAAAAGATTTGCATGCAGTGCTTCATTAAGATTGATGGCAAAGTCAGAACTCACAGAAACTACCCTGCTGGGTTTATGGATGTCACCAGCATTGACAAAACTGGAGAGAACTTCTGTCCAATCTAAGAGGCTGTGGTGACCCCACCAGATGGACTTTGCTGTTTGTTCATCATGTTACTCCCGATGAGGCCATGTACAAGTTGTGCAAAGTAAGAATAAGCTGAACCATTCTTGCATCTTTAGAATGAGGCTAACTTGATCAGGGTGAGTGATCTTTCCGCTGTATTGCTAAATTCAATTTGCAAGTATTTTATTTTTTGATTCACCAGGGAGATGGGTCTATAATGTTCTTTTTAATATGCCTTTATTTGATTTTGGTACAGGGAAATACTGGCTTCATAATAAGTTTCCCTTTCTATTTTATGGACTAGCTTGAGAAATGTTGATGTTCTTTATTCATTGATTGTGTGTGTGTGTGTGTGTGTGTGTGTGTGTATTTCATACAGAACATCCCAAACAATCTTACCCATCTTTATACCCGCATCCCAAATGGCACCCTCCCATAGCCTCCCCCCACCACTGGAGCCCATATACTCTGTCATCCCTGTTACTGTCCACTGTGTTACCAGTGCCCCCAAGCCATTACCCAGTGCTAGTCCATCTGCTTAATCTAGTCAGCCTATCGAGAGTTCCTTGTTTTAGGAAGATCAGCTCTTCTTCATCTAGAAGCAATCAGTTGCCAACATTCCTGCCAACATTCCTTTAGATAAGATTGGGGTCTGCTGTTCATTTTCCAATTCCTATGCTGGGTTACTGTCTGGGAGTCTCTTGGACCACCCTGGTCAATAACTCAAAGGAAGGTATCTCTTGTCTGGCATTGTTTCTTGTTATGTAACCTTTAGCTATACACATGGACTCTTAAAGAATTATACTGATCACTTTAATCTTTGGTTATACTTTCCTTTTGGGTGTTTAAGACCATACAGTTGGCCCAAATTAACCAGTTTATTTTTACTCTTAAGGTCATTTGAAGATCTGTTCCTCAAAAGTCGCATGGGCTTGGGAGGAGCCCCTGGCTCCTTTCTTTTACCAGTTCCAACTATGTGAAGATAAGTCAAAGATCCCACTCAACCGTGGCTGGCTTAACTTGGAAGCATGGAGGAAATGTTTCCTCTGTGTTGACCCTCCTCTTTGTAGACTGACAGTGGCTCAAGTCCATCTGATGAGGTCTCCAGAGCCTCTTTGGTCAAGAGGGCAGGTGACTCACCACAGTTATAGGACATTTTGAGAGATGCTCCATAGTCCCATGGAACTTAGTCGACATTGGAGGGCAAAAGGCAAAAACTGTCCCTTAAGTCCCTCTGACCAGATTAGTATAGACCTCAAAATATGGCTGTTAAACATCCAAGAAGGTTAGTTCCACCAGTCTGGCACTTTTAATTACCATGCACTACATAGATAAAGCTTGGGCAAAAGCCAAACATTCTCTGATAAACCCTGATGAGACATATACTATGTTCCTTGAGCTAGTTGTATGTATAATTTGTCAGTAGGTTGTTGGACTAATATGATTCCATTTTTTAAAAAAAACTAGCTAGGCATTATTTATCTCTCTCATTGTCTAACCCTTCCACCATGTTTCCCCATTTTTCCCATTTCTCCCTTAATAATACCCTTCTCTTTTGGTCTCTCCTCTCTGAGCTCCTTCTTTCCCTTTATCCCCAAGATTCCTCATATAACCTCCCCCCCCATTAAAATAACCCCATTTTAATCCCTATCTCCCTTATTAACACCTGTTTCCTACTGTTCTCTTTCAGGTTCTTTCTTTTTCTTTACCACTCTGATTCCTTTTCATTATCCTGGTCTCTGTAGTTATGTCTGGATGCATCATCACTTACAAGGATTTGGTGCTATGATCCACATATGAGGGAGAACATACATAATTGTTTTTCTGAGTCTGTGTTACTTCACTTAGTATAAGCTTCTAATTCCATCCATTTGTCTGAAAATTTCACGATTTCATTTTTCTCTACCACTGAGTCAAACTTCATTGTGTAAATGTATCACATTTTCATTATCAACCCATCAGTTGAGGGACACTTACGTTGTTTCCATTATGCCAAGGAGTGGTATAACTGGGTCAAATGGTAGGTTCATTTGCAGTTTGTTAAGAATTCTCCACACTGCTTTCCATATGGGTTGCACAAATTTGCAATCCCGCCAACAGTGGATGAGCATTCCCCTTTCCCCACATCCTCTCCAACATTTGGTATCATTTGTTCTCTTGATCTTAGCC
>NW_008355786.1:703571-704076 GCF_000622305.1 Nannospalax galili | reverse complement strand
GAAGATGCTGTCTTTCCTCCAGTGAATGTTCTTGGCCCCTTTGTCAAATATCAGGTGGCTGAAATTCCATGTACTCATATTTGGGTCTTCAATTTTGTTTCATTGATCTACAGGTCTATTTTTGTGCCAGTGCCATGTTGTTTTTATGACTATAGCTCTGTAATACAGTTTAAAATCTGGAAGAGCAATCTCCCCAGCATTTCTCTTAGTGCTCAGGGTTGCTTTGGCTATCTGAAGTCTTTTGTGCTTCCATATGTATCTTAGGATGTTTTTTTCCAATTCTGTGAGGAATGTCATGGGGATTTTCATTGGCATTGCATTGAATCTATAAATGACTGTTGGTAGGATGGTCATTTTCACAATATTAATTCTTCCAGTCCATGAGCATGGGAGGTCCTTCCATCTTCTAGTGTCTTCCTCAATCTCTTTCTTTAAAGATTTAAAAATTTCATTGTAGAGCTCTTTAATGTCTTCAGTCAGCTTTATTCCTAGATTTTTTTTGCAT
>NW_008355786.1:684356-703348 GCF_000622305.1 Nannospalax galili | reverse complement strand
TTATTCCTTTAATTTCCTTCTCTTGTCTTATTACTCTTGCAAGAGTTTCAAGCACTATGTTAACGAGGAGTGGAGATAGTGGACAGCCTTGTCTGGTTCCTGATTTCAATGGGAATGCTTCCAGATTTTCTCAATTTAGAATGATATTGGCTGTGGGTTTGTTGTATATGCTTTATGTTGAGGTATGTTCCCTCCAGTGCGACTCCCTCTAGGACTTTGAACATAAATGCATGTTGAATTTTGTCAATGGCCTTCTCCGCATCTATTGAGATGACCATGTGGTTCTTGTCTTTGAGGCCATCTATATGATTATAATGTTTATTGACTTACATATATTGAACCATCACTGCATCTCTGGAATAAAACTGACTTGATCATGGTGGATGATCTTTTTGATGTGTCTGTATGCAGTTTGTAAGTATCTTGTTGAGAACTTTTGCATCTATGTTCATTAAGGATATGGGTCTATAGTTTCTCTTTTGATTGTACCTTTACCTAGTTTTGGTATTAGAGTGATGCTGGCTTCATAGAGGGAATTTGGAAGTTCACCCTCCATTTCTATCTTTTTGATAAATTAAGTAGTATTGGATGCAGCTCTTCTTTAAATATCTGATAGAATTCTGCTGTAAATCCATCTGATCCTGGGCTTTTTTTCTTTAGGAGGTTTTGTATCGCTGTTTCAATTTCCTTATGTGTTATTGGTCTGTTTAAGCTGTTGATCTCTTCTTGGTTTAGTTTTGGTTTGGCTTTTAGAAACCCATCCATTTCTTTGAGGTTTTCAAATTTAGTAGCGTATAGGTTTTTGTTTTTGTTTTTGTTTTTTAAATAATGTTCTGGATGTTTTTGGTGTCTGTTGCAATGTTCCCCTTCCATCTCTGATTTTGTTGATTTGGAGGTGCTCTTTCTTTTGGTTAACTGGACTAGGAGTCTGTCATGGGGCGCTGAATAGAAAGTATATTCTTTGGTGCTTGGTTGGACTAATAGGTAGATGTCTGTTAAGTCCATTTGGTGTAATGGTATTGTTTAATACAGATGTCTCTCTATTGATTCTCTGTCCTGTTGACTGGTGTTAATTCTTTAAAGTTCTTTAAAGGTTGAATTCAGCAGTGAATTTTTCTGGGCTTGAACTTTTCCAGTTGGGAGATTTTTTTATGATTGCTTCATCTCATTTCATGTTATAGATTGTTTAAGTTTTTTTCATCTTGGTTTAAATTTGGTAGGTCATATACATCTGTAAGTTAATTTCTTTTAGATTTTCCAATTTATTGGACTATAAACTTTTAAGATGTGTTCTAATAATTTTCTGAATTTCGTTCATGTCTATTGTAATTTCTCTCTTTCCATGTCTTATTGAGTCTTCCCTCTCCTTTGGTTAATTTGAATAATGGTTTGCTAATCATGTCTCTTTAAAAAAATAATTCTTTGTTTCCACTCATTGCATTAAAATATTTTCTACTTCATTAATTTCTGTCCTGATCTTATTTCTTTTTGTCCACTGACAGGTTAATTCTTCCAATCAAAATTTCACAGAAGGGAAATTCTGCTTCTTTAGCAACAATTTTCCTTGTTAAAGTTTTCAAATTGGGCACAAAGGGAATCCCTCATCTATGGAGATCAATAGACTAGGACAGGGGATCCAGACGTAAGTCCACACAGCTACAGCCACTTCATTATTTTTCTTACAAAAATTCCAAAATAACGTTGGCCAAAAGACAGCCTGTTCAACAAAGGGTGCTGGGAGAATTGGACAGTCACATACAGAAGAATGAAACTGTGCCCCTGTCTCTCATCCTGTATAAAAATCATTTTCAAATGGCTCAGACCTTAATACAAGACCAGAAACTCTGAAACTGTTAGAGGAAAATGTATGGAAAACACTTAAAGATACAGGCATAAGCAGGAACTTTTTGAAAGGACTCCAACCTTGGGAAATAATGCCAAAATTGACAAATGAGATTTTGTGAAATTAAAAAATTTCTGCATAGAAAACAAAAAGAATCAATCCAGTAAAGACACATTCTACAGAGTCAGTGAAAATCTTTGCTAGCTATAAATCTGACCAAGAATTAATACCTAGATATACAAAGAACTCAAAAACACTAACACAAAACCAAGCAACCCAGTCAATAAATGAGCTAATGAAATGAACAGACATTTCTCAAGATGAAGTACAAATGGTCAAAAAGCATATGAAATGCATGTTGACATCACTAGCCAATTAAATGCAAATTAAAATTACCTTGAGATTCCATCTCACTTCAGTTAGATTGACAGCCATTATGAAAACAAATAAATACTAAAGTGCAGACAAAAATTAACCTTTATTTACTGTTGTTAGGAATGTATACTAGTTCTGCTACTATGGAAGTCAGTACTGAGGTTCCCCAAGGAACTAAAAATAGACTTACTATATGACTCAACACTTCTGGGTATTTATCCAAAGGACTCCAAGTTGACATATCACAAAGATACTTGCACATTAGTGTTTATTGCAGCACTGTTCACAGTAGCTAAGTTATGAAACCAGTCTAGGTGCCAATCCACAGAGGAATATTATATATATATATATATAAAATGAAATTTTCAGATATAAAGAAGAATGAAGTTATGACATTTTCAGGAAAATGGATGCAACTGGAGATAATCATATTAATAAATTAAGTCAGTCTCAGAAAGACAAATAGTGCATTTTTTCTTTCATCTGTGGATCCTAGATTTATATAGATAAATCATGTCTGTATACATGGTTCAAAAGTAGACACAAAACTAGTGTAATAGAACTACAGGAGGAGAGAGGAGAGGAAAGAAAAGTCAGAGAGTATGGGGTGAGGGGAACATGCTCAAAGTACTTTAGACCCTTGCATGAAAATTTCCTTATGAAACCTATGTATAATGAATATGTTATAATTTAAAAATCACTTCAAGAAACTAGTTTTCTTGGATTAAAAAAAATCCTATGATACAGCCATATCATCTGAGTCAACCATAAAAAGGAACCAACCATTTTCAAAAATATTTTATCATTTTTAATTTTTTATGTGTATGAGCGTATTGCCTACATGTATGTAAGTGCACACATGTGCACTGCCTGCAGAAGTCAGAAGAGGGTGTCAGATCTTCTGGAACTGAAGTTACAGAACTGGAGTTACACATAGTTGTTAGCCACCATGTGTGCTGGGAACTGAACCCAGGTCCTCTGGAAGAGCAGCCAGTGCTCTTAACCCCTGAGCCATCTCTCCAGCCCCCAGAACCAACTATTGACCCATGTAAAATTTAAAGTGCAAATACTGAGTGGAAAGAATGTATTTTAGATGCATACATACCACATGATTCTATTTATGTGACATTCGTGAAATTACATCATTATAGGATGGAGAATTGATTAATGGGATGGGGTGGCAGTTGGTGGCTCTGAGGTGTGGTAGGAGAGTCTTATGATGATGTAGTTAAATGTGTTCACATGATACAATTCAAGGCTGAACATGGTGCCATCTTACACACCTGTGCATGAACATGCAAATCCACCAAACAAGCACAGATAGGATTGGGGAGATCTGAATGATGTCTGGGGTTGTGCCAATGCCAACTTCTGGGCTTTGTTGTTTTCCTGTAGCTGTGTTATTAGAGTCATGGGGATGGGAGAAGGGCCTGTGAGGCTTTCCTGCACATTCCTTTGCAACATACTGGAATCTATAATTTCAAAATAAGTTTTTAAATGAGGCTTCAGAACAGTATAAATGCAAAATATTTAGAAACCACAAAATTTCCTTCCAGTTCCCTCCTCTGACTCTTCAAGCCCTCTGATGATGCTAATGGGAACTCACCCCAAACACTCAAGGAAACCATCATTTTCTTAAAAGGAAACCATCATTCTTCTAACAGACATATATCACAAAAGTGGGCATCAACAGTGTCAAATAACATAGCTGAAAAGTGATATTCATCTGGGAAAATGGCCATTGGCTTTGGAAGTTAGGAATCACTGGGGTCCCAACAGTGCAAGCCCAGGGGCAAGGCAGAGCAGAAGCCAGGTGACTTTGATAAGAACCGGCCCCTGAAAGTCATTCAGATGAGGACCCAGAACCACAGAGCAGGTACAGCTAGGGTGAAACCTGGCTTTTCAGAAGCAAGGCATAGCAGGCATAACAAGCTTGGCCAAGCCTGCAGGTGACAGTCAAGAGATCACAGCAGTGAACTGAGAGCTGGGCGTCTGGTCACTGACAGAGCCCCATGGCCACTTCTTCAGGTATTAGCAGATGTGCAAAGATGTACAGACATTTCTTGACTTTCAGGGGGTTATGACAAGTCCATCACAAGTTGAAAATATAATGTTTAAACGTGTTTGGTGCATCTAACTTCCTGAACATCATAATAAGGCAGGCCTAACCTGCCTTAAACATGCTCAGAACACACACTATGTTAGAGTTTGGCACAGTCATGTAACACAAAGCCTGTTTTATAATAAAGTACCACATATCTGTTTATTGAATAGTGCCCTTGGGGTGAGAAAGAGACACAGTAGTAGCAGACAGTAGAAAGAGTAGAAGTGGATTCAAGTGGCAAACGGCTTACAACCACACCCTTTTGGCCAACTATAGGCCACATTGTATAGCAGTTTCCTCCAAGTTAAAACATTCCACCCAGAGGGAAGCTTAAGATTCAGGAACTAAACAACTTGTAAGTCTCAGAATTCCCCGAAACTTACCAGATGCCCAAGAATTCTCTTTCCCCAAGGGTATATAAGCAGTAAGGACTACTAAAGAGACTCAGATCAGCCAAGCTGTGTGGAAGAGACTTCCTGACCTGTCAAGCTACCTGAAAGTCCTGCAAAGAGCTCCAGGGTTCCAACTTTCATGAGCTGTCACCCATCCTGAAGTGGGCTTTCAGTGATACAGCGATGCAGCTGCTTTTGAGTTGTTTCCCCATCTGTAAGTAACCCCTCACCCATATGCCTTTAATAACAATAAACTCATTGGTTCATCAAATTGGACTTCATTGATAATGTTACTTTGGTCTGTTGTTGGTTTCCTGTCTGGGGTGAATAGACATTGTGTTGTGTCTCCCTGGGAATAGTGTCACACAACACATATAGATGTAGGGACCTAGATGGCCCTGCAAAGATGGCGCAGAGAGGAAGTAAGCAGGGCGTGGCCTGACTTGTTTTGAAAGACTTTGGATTGGCTAACGGACATTTTCGCACTCCTGAAGAGCACGTGATCAGTGCGTGTTCACCATTGAAACCCGAAGTGCTGCCCACATGCTTGGTTGACCTTTAAGCTGATTGGGCACCTTTGGGGGGGAGGGGGATTTCTGTTTGCAGTCAATGCCTTTATAAGCTCTGTAACGCTTGCAATAAACAAGTTCCTGCATGACTAGACTCCCTATCATGTCTGATTGTCCTCAGCGAGGAGGGCTGCTGAAATGGGCAGACAGTGCACTGCCCTCTCCCTGAACCCCCTTGTGGTGGGCCTCACTGGGGCAGACTGCTGGACAGGACCACATGACCCAGGGGACCGCCACATCTGGCGCCCAAGGTGGGGCTCAAAAAGAGGTAGGTTTGAGAAGCGGTGAACAGTCGGGGCTAATCGGATCCCAAGGGGAATGAGACCCGAAAAATGGGTAATGCAACTAGTAAGCCAGAGGACCTGGCCCTCAAGGTGCTGAGATACATACTTAAGAACAGGGGCCTGGAACTCACAGACCAAAGCGCCTTCAAGGTGTGGGACACTGTGACCCGTCTGGCCCCCTGGTTGCCTGTCTCTAATTTATGTGCATGGGACACTTGGGATCAGGTGGAGTGGCTCTCCTGGCAAAGGGAAGTCCATATGGGGATTGACCCCCCACTGGGCTTCTACCCCATCATGTCCGCCCTGAAAGCCTGCTTCAGGGCCGACGATCCCATGCCCCCTACAGAAGAACCAAGGAGGGGCCAAGGATGACCCCTTTTCAGATGCTTGGGTTGAGTTTGATGAGGAAAGGAGAGGCGATGAAAGTAAAACCGGAACCATCCCCAGGGCGCAAGCATGCCCCCAGAGCCAACGGGACCCCTTGAGGAACCGTGGGCGGGACAAATTGGCCAGAAGGGGGCTCCCTGTACCCTGCCCTCCCCTTGCCCCGCTAGCCCACCCAGAAGGAAGGCAGATTCTCCCATGGGAGGAGGAAAGGGGGAACAGGCCACCAGCTTACCCCAGGCCCAGTGAGAAGCCTGCAAGTTGGGGAAGAGTGGAGGTGTTCCTGGTCAACCTAAACCCAGGGGGCAACCGCCCTGCCCCCTGGTATCCCTGGGATGCCAAGGACCTGAAGGAATTAAAGAAGGCCGTGGCTGAGGATGGGCCTAATTCGCCATGGGTAGAGACCCTCTTGTAGGGCTTGGCCCACCAGCCCTGTACTGCTAAGGACTGGTTGGATCTCACTAAGGCTGTCCTCCCTAGTCCCATATTTATCAAGTGGTACGCCTGCTTTAAGGAGGAATGTCGGGTTCAGGCAGAGAGGAACCTGGCAGCCAACCCCCCCATCCCTATTACCTTTGGGATGCTGTCAGGCACCACGGATCAGTATTCTACAGGAGCACAGCAGGCAGCCATCCCCACCCCCTACACAGACCAGATCAGGGCCCTGGGGATATCCACCTGGAGGAAACTGGACGAGGGGCCCATGGAAGCCCCAATTGTGGGAATTACCCAACATCCCAATGAGCCCTTCCATGAGTTCGTGGACAGGGTGGAGAGGAGCTTATGGTGTAAACTACCCCCTGGCCCAATGAGGGAGCAATTCCCCAAGCTCTTGATTTGGGATGGGATGAACTTGGACAATAAACTGGCCTGCCAGCCTTAGAGAAAAGTCCATGGGATGATGGATGGCACTGCTAAGGATGTGGGGACTCAGACACACCAGGCTAGGGCCATGAAGGTGGCCTTACAGTCCCAGATGCAGGCACACTGACCTCAGCCCTGTAGCAAGTGTTCCTGGCCACAGCAGGAAGTGGGGGACCATGGATGGGGAGAGAGGGCCAGGGAAAAGGGAGCCAATGCTTTGGCTGAGGTCAGCCTGGGCATTTCAAGAGGGAGTGCCCAGAGAAGGGTAACAGGCCCAAACCCAGAGAAGGGTAACAGGCCCAAACGGTGGGACCATGCCCTCGATGCCATAAGGGGTATCATTGGAGGAGGAATTGTAGGTCATGGTTTGATATCGAGGAGAAGCCTTTAAACTAGACAAGGCACCCTCCAGCCCCATCACCCCAAGGAGGCATAAAGCACAGCCCCCCGTTGGGTCAGGCCCAGCACTCCAGCCCAATCTCCCATCCCAACACCCATCCACAGACTAATTGGACTGTCCCTATAATCCCAGGCCTAAGGGATGGAAAGAGATTTTGATGTCTGATTGACACTGGGGCTGATAAGACCATCCTCCAAAAGGAGGAAATCCCATGTCATTGGACATTGGTCCCGGGACCCCAGATCTTGGGTATGGGAGGCAGCACCCCATCAGAGGAAGTTAAAGACTAGCTCTGCTGGCAGGATGCTGATGGAGCCAGAGGAGAGGTGTGGCCTCTGGTGGCTGCTGGACTGTCAAATAACCTTATGGAGCAAGACATACTGGGAGATGCCCAGGCCTATGTTACCACTGATAACAGAGCCTTTCTTGATAATGTCTTGGATGAGGAAGAGGCCAAAAGGATGCCTACCCCTCCCACCGGGGGACTGACTAATCTCCACGATTACCAGGGAGACCCCCCCAAGACCCCTAGGATCCACCCCCAGTCATAAGGGCCACTGTTCCCCCTGTCCCTGCCATCCAGTGGGCTCCTGATCCACTGGTGCAGGTGGAACAGTGGCCACTACCCTCATTTAAAATACAAGCCTTGAAGGAGATTGTAAGGGAATAGGTGCAGTTGGGGCATATTTGGCCCTCACTTAGCCCCTGGAACACACCTGTGTTTGTTGTCCAAAAGTCTTCTAGAAAATGGATAATGCTCCAGGACCTCCGAAAAGTTAATGAGAGAATGGTCTTGGTAGGTACCCCCTCAGGGGACTGCCCTGGATCCCTGCTATCCCCTCTGATCTAACCCTAATGGTTATAGACATTAAAGATTGCTTTTTTTCCATTCCTCTATATCCTGAGGACTGCGAAAAGTTTGCTTTTTTGGTCCCTGCACTCAATTACAATTCCTCTGATAAGAGGTATGAATGGACAGTATTACCACAAGGCATGGTGACTAGCCCAGCATTCTGCCAAAAATATGTTACAACACTCTTGAGACCTGTAAGCATGCAACCCCGGGCTACAGTCTATGTGTATATGGATGACATCATCCTGGGGGGCCCCAATGCCCACCAGTTGAGTATCCTCTATAAGATGACCCAAAAGTGCCTAAGGAAAGGAGGGCTCCATATTTCAGCAGATAAAATACAAACCATCCCACCCTTTAAGATCTTAGGGACCAAGCTCTCCCTGGATGGAGTGAGCCCCTTAAAGCCCCAATTGGATGTTTCTTCTCCCCTCACTGTAACTAAATTGCAAAAATTGTTGGGAGAAATAAATTGGCTCTGAGCCTGGATTCCTGTATCGACCGAGATGATGTAGCCCTTGTTCCAGCTACTAGCTGATAAACAACCCTCTGACTTGATCCATCTTAATCCCCAACACTTTGAGATTCTTCATCAGATCCAGGTTGTTATAAATAAGGCCAGGTTAAGCCGGTACAACCCCTCCCAGAGGTTGGAACTCTGGGTGCTACCTGGAGAGTCATTAATGACATCAGTCCTAGTACAGGGCGGAAATCCCCTGCAATGGGTGCATGGCGCCCTGGGGAACATACCTCGGGTCTATACACCCACTGATCAGCTAGCAGAACTTCTAGAAAAGGGGCGTGAATTGGCTGTGAGACATTATGGCCTGGACCCTCACAAGATCATCATCCCCTATTGGCTTGTGGACTTCGAATGGCTGTGTAAAAACAATAGCCGGCTGGCCTTAAGCCTTGAGGGGTTTTTGGGGAGGCTTGACTGCCACTATGGCCCTCACCGGTGGGTGACTTCTTTTCATGCCCTCCCATGGAGGGCCCCCCAACTCCTTCATCGACAGCCCTTGGCAGAAGCATGCAATGTGTTCACAGATGGGGGGTGATATGGAGCCACTGTTGTGGTCTATACCAAAGAAAATGATGGGCTGCAAAGTTACACGCATCCATGTGATGACTTGGCTCAATTCAAAGAACTTATGGCTGTCATTCTGGCCTTAACTAAAGTAAATGAGCCCATGAACTTGTTCTCAGACAGCCTATATGTAGTAAATCTCCTCCCTGGACTCTTGGGATCATATATTAGAATAGATAAGGACCCCATTACACCTCTGATGATTCACGCCCACATGCTCCTTAGAGAAAGGCAACATCCCATTTCCTTACACCACCTCAGAGGCCTCCAGGGCCTGCCTGACTTTCTGACCCAAGGCAATGCTGAGGCAGATAGACTGGCCTCCACTCAAATCAGGTCAGTTAATATAACTAAAGCCCAAGGTCTACATAATCTCACTCATGTCAATTGGCGGGGGCTTCATAAGAGATTTCCCCAGGTTCTTATCAAAGACCTAAAGAAGATTGTATGTACCTGCAAATTGTGTCAGCCATTTCTTCAGGCGCTGCCGCTTCAACCACCAGGGGTAAATCCTAGAGGCCTTAAGCCTAACTCTTTATGGCAGACTGATGTCACCCACTTCCCACCCTTTGGAAAGCTTAATTATATATTTGTGTCCATTGATACGTACTCCAATTTCTGCTGGGCCACAGCTCACTCTGGGGAAATATCAAAACATGCCCAGAGCCATTTCATCCAGTGCTTCGCAACTTTGGGACTACCCCAAAGGGTCAAAACTGACAATGGACCATGCTTCATAAGTCAAAGCTTACAAGACTTCTTTAAACTCTGGGAAATCCAACATAATATAGGGATTCCTTACAGTCCCCAAGGCCAAGCAATTGTTGAATGCAACCATCAAAACATAAAGCTGCAATTACAAAAACAAAAAGGGGGAGGTAGCCCCCACCAGCAGTTGCTCATGGCCTTGTTTACTATCAATGTCCTTGATTTTCAAAAAAATCAATCAGAATCCAAATTCCAGAGACATTGGGGAAGGCAAGAGCAACAACCTGAAATACAGGTAAAATGGAAAGACCCGATCACAGGAGGCTGGAGAGGCCCCAACCCACTATTGACCCTAGGGAGAGGCTTCGGATGTGTCTTCCCTGTAGATGAGTCTGTGCCCATATGGGTACCCGCCAGAAATCTTAAATATTACACACAGCCCAAACAAGCTGACATGACAGCTGTAAAAGACTAAAAAGAATTAACCTGACTGTCCATGGGCAATAGACCCATGAGATCAAATTCTTGTTTCCCTCCCACAGAGAAATGCGAAGACCTTGGTGGACCTTGCTATTGGCCTTCACCATGGTGATCGTCATATTGGGGCTTATGTTCATCATTGTCCTGACCTGTGCAGATTTGGTGGAGAGGCTCAGACAACAAATTTGACCGACTGACCCACCCAAAGACCAACTTGGGTCCTACCCAGGGACAAAAGATCGGTTTCTGGGTGTTTTACTTGCTATTGCATCTTTTTCAGCATATTCGCAGGCAGAAGGCCACCCAACAAAGCCACCCTGCAGATCCTCATGGCCCTTCAATCCCCTGAAACCACGCCCCCTCCCAGGGTAGTCCGTGCATGGCTCGCTGAGATAGGCTGAGAATGACCCCTCACGGGCTGGCGTCACCCATGCGGTTGTCCTTGCCTAGGTTAACACATCCCATGTCAATGACAGGTAAGATTCCCTCCTGACAAGTACTCCTAAGACAGGATATGCACATAGCCAGGTGCACTATCCAATGATGGTCAAGGCTTGGTCAGAGGAGGGACAACCTAAGACAGACTGGGATGTTTGGCTCAAGGAAAAGGGCTAGCTGCCTTTCCTCAGGAAACCACTCCAATATGGGTAAACCGTGAAAGGGAGGATGCCTAAGATGGCCTGTTAAAATAAAAACAAAAAGGGGAGATGTAGGGACCTAGACGGCCCTGCAAAGATGGCGCAGAGAGGAAGTAAGCAGGGCGCGGCCTGACTTGTTTTGAAAGCCTTCAGATTGGCTAATGGACATTTCCGCACTCCTGAGGAGGTGATCAGTGTGTGTTCACCATTGAAATCCATGAAGTGCTGCCCACGTGCTTGGTTGACCTTTAAGCTGATTGGACACCTTTGGGGGGAGGGGGATTTCCATTTGCGGTTAATGCCTTTATAAGCTCTGTAACACTTGCAATGAACAAGTTCCTGCCTGACTAGACTCCCTGTCCTCAGCGAGGAGGCTGGCAAAACGGGTGGACAGCACACTCCCCTCTCCCTGATCCCCCTTGTGGTGGGCCTCACTGGGGCGGACTGCTGGACAGGACCATACGACCCAGGGGACCGCCACATATAGACAATGCTAGTCCCCAAAGATAATAGAGTTGAAATATTCCTATTGCCTAGTGATGTTGACATCACAATGTGTTTACTCATGTTTGTGGAGATGCTTAAACTGGCTGCACTGACAGATATATGAAAATACAGGAATTAGAAGATGGTTCAGTGGGTGAAACACTGCCTCTCCAGGCATGAAAACCTGAGTTTGGATTCGCAGCCCTCACATAAAATGCTTGATGCTGCAGTGTGTTGTTTGTAATCCTGGCAGTGGGGGTGGAGGCAGTCAGGCTCTGAGAGTTTGCTGGCAAATCAGCCTAGCTGAACCAGTAAGCTGAGTTCAGTGAGAATCCCTGTCACAAAAAACTAAGATGGAGAGCAATAAAGGAAGACCCTAATGTCCACCTCTGGCTGCTACATGTACACATATGTGTGAGAACACACATACATATACATGCATATGCACACACACATGCATACATGCACATAGAGTACATGCAATTGTGTATGCTGCACAATAAATTGTAACAGCTGATGTTGTTACTTATACATTCTATTATATTGTCCCATTATTTTGAACTGTGGTGCTTAAGTAACGGAAGTACGTGTGACACAGCACACCCGCTCCACCAGCACCTGGGAGCTATGACAGAAACCTAGGCTCCCTAGGTTTGTGGGAGTGCATATGCTGCTGTTTGCAAAAGGAAACCAACAGAGAGGGCACTTTCTAGATGGTGCCTGTTACAGAGTGAAACTAAATGCTTTTAAAATATGGAGACACACGCAAGCATTTTTCAAGACCCATTCTTTATTGAAAGCTAAAAGAATTTGTTAGGTATTCTAACCAAACTTCAAAAAATGAAAGCCTTCTTCATCCCTTTACAGTTCTAGAGGTTAAAGTCTGAAGCCAGTCTCAGAACTAAGGCTGAGATGGTGGCAGGACGGTTCACTGGGAAGCTCCTGAAGAATCTAGGCCATGCTTTTTTTCTTTTCTTTAATAACTCCTCATCCTTTTTTTCTTCCTCCTTTTCTTCTTCTTTCTCTTTTTCCCCTCCCCCCTTCTTCTCTTCATCCTCCTCCTTAAAGCTGTATAGCCCAGGCTGGCCTCCAACTCCAGATCCTCCTGCCTCTGCTTCCTGAGTACCAGTCTGTAGAGAGGAAGTTGTATGCCATCACGTCTGGCTTTACTCCTCACTCACCTCTTCAGCTTTTGCAGGCATCCCTCATTAATGTGCTAGCCTTTCCTTAAATAACTTCCGCCTCTGTCACCATTGTCCCGTCTTTAGCCATGAAGCTTGTTCTTCCTGCCTCTCTCTTCTAAGGACTCTTATGATCACACAAGGACAACCTCACACCTCAAGATCCTTAATGAAGTCACCTCTGCAGCATCCCTTTTGCCATCTAAGGTGACATAGACACAGGTTCCAGGGATTCAGATGTGGACCTTTTGGAGAGACACTGCTTGGTTTCCCACACCCACCGCAATGACAATGTCTCATTCTAATGGTCTTGACAGTTATCAAAAGCTCAGCTCCCAGTTCTTGAGAGCTGAGGGAGGAGGACTGTGAGTTCCAGGCCAGCCTGGGCTACCTAGAGAGACTTGATGAGTTGCTTTTCTCAGCCCTGTGACCAAACATCTGACAAGAAGCAGCTTGAGAGGAATGATTTATGCTGGCTCACAGTTCAGGGGACACAGTCCATTGTGGCAGGGAAGACATGGCCCTGGGACTGACAGTAGATCGCTGAGACTGCTGGTTGTATGGTGTTTGCAGTCACTAAACACAGCACTCCAGTTGGAACTGGTTCCTGGGGTATAGAGCTCTAGTACCACCCTTATAGTTTCATGTCCAAAAGGTGGGGGAACATTTCACTTTCAGCCCATAACAGGGACCCTGTCTCAAAACAAAAATTTAGTTCTGACAGTGGTTTCTGTCCTCAGATTTCCCTCACAACGGGCTGAGTAGGAGTGAATAGTGTCCTGGTAAGTCAGGAACTTGAGTTTGAGTCCCTGGTGTGTTGTCTACATCACATTTTTCATGTATAGAATTGGGTAACAAAATTCTGCTCTGAAGATTTAGGGAGCGCCTATGGGAAATACCTCACACACCTGAGAGTCTTCCTGTCATTCCCACGTCCCTTCCCTTCTGACAATGCCAGTGTTCAAATCATATCCTCCTCTCTTACCTATTACACCCACAAGTGCAGGGTTTGATTTGGCTATGAGTAACAGACTTCATGACAGAAGCAGTTTCTCCTCTCCTGCCAGACTTAAGTGAGGATGTGAGAAATTGCTAATGGATTGGATGTACTACACAATCCTGGCATGCCTACCTTGCCTTTCATCAGGTGAGTGGAAACTCCCAGCACCCATACATTCTCCACAGTGCCACACCAGGGCACTGGGGCTTGCTGGTACAGCCTCTGGCTAAGTCAGCAAACAGAGAAGGCCTCTGACAGGGACCAGATGCCAGAGAGATGACTAGGCTTCAGACAGGTGAGGCAGTCCTTGGGAGTCTCACCCTCTAACTCATCCTCACAGTGCCTCACAGGCTGTCCACTTGACAATGCAAATCAGAGGGCTGGAGAGATGGCTCAGCTGGTTAAGAGTACTCACTACTCTTACAGAGGACCTGAGTCTCATTCTCAGAACCCAGGTTGAGCCTGTCATTCCATCTCCAGGGGATTTGATGTCCTCTCCTGGCCTGCATGGGCACCTGTACTCATGTGCACGCACCCGCACACAGACATACACATAATTAAAATAAATGTTTAAATGCAAATCAAGTTGACCCATGTGTCTTAAATCCTTCATGCTTCCCTTCATGAGAATGCATCCTCTTCTTATGGCATCCAAGACCTTCCTTTAAGGCCTTACTGGACTCCAACTTCAGTAATAGCGGTTCCCTTCCTTACCCCTGAACTTCAGCAGGCCACTCTGCAAGTCCTGCCTATCTCTGGCCTCCTACTTTTGACCCTGCAGTGCCTTTGTATCTGAGGCTCACAGTCTTAGCTAATGATTCATAGACCTATCAGTGACCTGATCCTCCAGGCATCCAGCCTGGGTTGGCCATTTCTGCTCTTTCTTCTCTCGCACCTACATGGGGCTGTTGCTACTTTGTATTGGAACAGCCACCAAGCAGTTTTCATCAAAAGAGCCTCCAAATGGCAGAAACAGTGTCCAGTTTTACTTGTCCAACTGAAGTCTTATCAGTTGCCTGGCACCCAGGAGAACTGAATTAAAATGGATTCAGGGATTTTTTTATCCCCTTTCCCAGATGTTAGGCTGACCCATCCTATGCTTATTTTTAAACAAGTCCTGATGTCTGGAAAACAGCCGAGAGGTCCTGTGAGTTGTAGAAATATCTTTCCACAGTAGCTAAACTATTAAGCCATCCAGTCTAAAGCTTCAGAAACTACCAGAAAAGGGCAAGTGTGACGGGAGCTGGTGTTCAGTTACTCATCACCGACATTTGTTTTTCAGTCAAATGGGTTTCTTGATTAATGGTTTTGTAACACATTAGGCAAAAATATAAAAACAAATTAATGTGTTGTTCTCTGCTTCCCAAATCCTTACCAGTCATCATCTGTAACATATTGTCATTTTTGGCATCTGACAAGTGTCTCCTCTCTGCCCAACCCTCTAGAATTGTGGTGAGAAAATCAACTACTCAGTAGTTGTGATGGAGTACACATTGACGTCACTGATCTTGGGAAGGTTCAGACACAGGGTGGTCACCATTTGCTTGGATGCTTGTAAGATCTATTTTATTTATTTACTTATGTCATTTCCTTTATTTCCTGCCCTCAGTTTTGAAATGGAGGAAGGAAAAGAGAGAGAAATGTTTTGGTGACTTTTGGACATGACAAGCAGTAATTTCTTGTAATAAATGTGTTTTCAGCAACATCAGCCACCACTGTGCCTTTACAGCATCTTGGTGCAGTAGAATCCACATTCCCCATCCTGTAGATGTACAGAGCTGAAGTTCATCTTGGCTAATTGACCAAATAACTAGCGAATGGCAGAGCCAAGACTTGAGCTTCATCCTTCTGACTCCACGGCCCCTGTTCTGTGGAAGGAGAGTGTGTTCAGAGTTCCCTCCTCTCACCTTGACCCTTGATCCATGAGTTTTCTAATTGGTATAATCCTGCTGCCCACAGTTCCTCTGACAACCATGTTTCTCCCTTCTCATTGCATCTCTGTTAAAGTAGCCAGCTTGCTGCCCCCAACAGCAGCGTGTTCTAACTCTGCTCAGAATTTGTGCACAAGTCTTCCTCACTTTGAGTTCAAATTGAATAATGGTCCACCAGTGGGCTCAGCTCTGACTCTGGGACCTTATTCTAGGAGGTGGCCATGAGATGTTGATGACAATGTCTCCAGCCTTGCGCTATAGCCACAGTTCAAGGCTGAACCTGGAGACTGGGAAAACTCAGCACCAAAACCAGTTTAGAGAAGGTAGATCATGAGTATGCGGAAGGCACACCACACAGAAACTGTGCTTCCCCACTTAAAACTTATATTGAACAAATATCCAAATTCTCCCTCAGTCAGTTTTTTCTCATTTGGAGCTGAACTTTGACCTTCTTTTCCCTATGATAATAGACGCATAAGGTCTCGGGCCAGTGAGATACCTCAGTAGGTAAAAGTGCTTTCTGTGAAAGCCTGATGGCCTGATTTGATCCCCAGAAGTCTGAATGTGGTCGCATACATCTGTAATCCCAGGACTCCTGTGATGAAATGAGAGGTAGAGACAGGAGAATTGCCAGGAAGCTTGGGGACCAGCTAGCCTAGAGAACACAGAATGGCAGAAACAAGAGAGGCCCTGCCTCCACAAGGTGGAAGGAAAGAACTGACTCCTGCAAGTTGTCCTCTGATGTCCACATACATACTATGGCACATTCCTTTCTATCAGCTGCATGTGGCTCACAGGCCGTGAACTGGTCACAGCTGACAGAGTCTACAGTACATTCTTACAGCTGTGTAACCATCACCACCATCTACCTCTAGAAGATCTCCACTTTTTCAGAGACAAACTCCATGCCCATTAACAATTAAAGCTTGAAAATTTTAGATTTGGAATAATTTTAGATTTGAAAATCACTCTTGGTCCTACAAGATGGCTTAGCTTGGTAAAGCCCTTGCAGCACAAGCCCAGCAACCTGAGTTCAATCCCCCAAACGCACCTACAGGTGGAAGGAGAGAACCGCCTCCACAAAGTAGTTCTCTGACCTCCACACACACAGCATGCACATACACACAATAATAATTTTTTTAATTTGAAAATAAAAAGAAAATCACTCTTATTTTGACAGCCACTTAAGAGGTCACAAGTTTAGGTCTTTGATCTAGGATGTTTACCAACTCCACCTGTCAGAGTGAAAGAGACTGGACCACACAAACCCAGAGCATCTTGGCCCACACTCAAGTCTGAGCCATGTGGGACCTACATCAAGATGACTTCTCTGGAAACAGCGTATATCCGGGCTCTGCAACATCTTCCCTGCAGCCCCATTCCTGTGCTCAGGCCACCTCAGGCCAGGATCCAGGGCCTCATCACATCCGTTTGCGTCTGAACTTTGTGGTGTCACCCCTGGAGAGCTTGGCCTGCACAAGAGGAAGGTCTGACACTGCCTTGAGCCTTGACTCACTGCTGCCAGAGGGCAAATGCCTGAGCATTGATTTCTAAGGGGAAGCAGCAGCGAGACTCAGTGGAAATCTGAGGTCTTGCAGACAGCAACAATTCAACAGGAAACAAGATGGTTGGGGTGCTGGAATGAACCAAGAGTGGGGATGAGCCAGAAAGTAGGACCAGCCAAGGGTGGATGGAGCTTCTTCCTTAAGAAAAGGCAGTATTTTCCATGTTACACATTTCTAAATTTTAGTTTCTACATACCTTTCTCTGGTGCTTTGATGACGGAAATCTTTTTGGATTAAAACCAAAGCTATTTTAAATATTTTAAGTTGTCTGCTTCAAGTTGTTTCCTTAATCTGGAAGTGAGAGCTTTGAGTTTTGCTAAATACTGTTCTTTCTTCTAAATTCTTTATTTGTCTTAGGAAAATCCCAGGACTCTTGTTCCCATTTGCATGTTGGCTTGTTTGTCTTCTCGGTTGAATGCTATTCTTCCCATTTTATGTGTTGCCTGGGGAAAAAAAAAAAAAAAAGACCACATGAGTAGACTGCAGGGGCCTGCTCCAGAGCCAGAGGAAGGCAGCTCTCCACTGCTGCCTTATCTCCAGGAATAGGTTAAGTCTCTCCGGTGTCTACCTGCAGAAAGAAGAGGTGAAGGAAGAGGTGCAGAGCAGACCCAAGGGACAAGCCTTGATGCCACAGAAGAATTCAGCACTTCCTGTGACCCACAGGGCTGCTGAAGGATGGAGACAAGCTGCCACATTGTTGTAAAATGAGTCCACGAGCCATGTGTCAGCCTCACTGTAAACAGGAGGAATTCACAGATTATGGGAGATGTTGAAAGGCTCACAGAATGATTGCCCATTTACTATGCAAGCTACATTCACATAGTTGACTTTTAAAAATAATGTCTATGATTGCATCATAACTATAAAAAACAGAAAAAGACAAAAATTAATAATTGCCCATTACCTAAAAGATTAATACACAATTACTAGATAGTTCAGAAATTCTACTTCTGGCATTTGTCCCAAAGAGCTAAAAGCAGGGACTCAAATAGATACTTGCACATCCATGCTCACAGCAGTGTTGTTGATAAGAACAAAATGGGGGAAAAAGAGCCAAGTGTCAACAGAGAAAGAATAAACAGCACATGGTATATAAGATCATTCAGGCTTAAAACAGAAAGGACTGTTGACACATTCTGCCTCGTGAATGAACCTTGAGACATCGTGCCATGTGAAATAAATGACTCAAAAGACAGATAAGGGACAGAAGTGACAGATAGAGGTATGTACATGTTCTGTATTAAAAGGACTCAGTTATGTTTCATATTGTAGAAAGGAATCTGTATATGTATGTTATTACCAGCTTAGCACACATGTACTGTTACTAGTTTGATTGTTCCAACTTAACCCTCCCCCAAGCAGATGCCCCTGGGGAAATACAAAGCTAATACTACCAGAAACTAACTTGACTCAGGGTTTCAAGAATTGTCGAATCCCAAGCATTAACAGAATGAGGAACGAGTGCAAGAGATGATAGTTCAAGAAACAAAGGCATCATGAGTCTCAAAAATGTGGCTGAGCACCTTAACAGAAGGGCAAGACTGCGCTCTGGAATGAATGGCTGCCTTGTTCCTCCCTCCATCCATCTCCTTACATTATCTGCTGCCTGGAGACGAGATGGAAGACAGAGCTCTGGATATTAATCCACTGTCTTCAAAGACTGACATCTCTCTGAAGAGAGCCCATTCTTTAAAATTTGTATTTAATAACTACATGATTAGACAAAGCATTTCATTACAGCTTTAACATATTCAGTAACAATTTCCAGAGCAAGGATACATCTCTTTCAAAAGTGACTGTAAATTTTTAGGTTCACAGTTGAATTAAAACAGTTATTCAATATTGAAC
>NW_008355786.1:649359-684263 GCF_000622305.1 Nannospalax galili | reverse complement strand
CTACATTTTTAATGCTACTAACACTTAGTTGTTTGTACATGTGTCTTTAATCTCTATGTATCTGATTATTACTAGTCACAGTCAGTTACACTCGGATCCTTGGCACCTGAGTATGGATATAAAGTCATCAGGTAGATTTCAATGGCAATGTTTATCACCTCTACTAATTAACCTGAAGTAAATATTTATGCTTCTTCCTCAAATATGTCTTTTCTTTTTAATTTGTTGTTTTTTTTGTGTATCTCATACAATCCTGTTCATCTATATACCCACTTCCCAAATGGCACCCTTCCAGAGCCCCCCCCCACTGAAGCCCATGTACTCTGTCATCCCTGTTACTGTCCACTGTGTCGGCATCCCCAGCCATTCCCCAGTGCTTCTCCATCCGCTGAATCTAGTGAGCCTTGTTTTAGGAAGATCAGCTGTTCCTCATCTAGCAGCAATCGGTTGTCAGTATTCCTTTATATAAGATTGGGGTCTGCTGTTCATTTTCCCAGTTTTATGCTGGGTTACTGTCTGTGAGTCTTTGGGGCCACTCTGGCCAATAACTCAAAGGAAGGTTATCTCCTGTCTGGCATTGTTTCTTTTTATGTAGCCTTTAGCTATACACATGGACTCTTAAAAATTATATTGACTTCATTAATCTTTGGTTGTACTTTCCTTTTGGGTGTTTAAGACCCTACAAGAGAGCCCATTTTTAAGATCCAATTCCTATCTCTGCTTGCTGACTTCTGTGTCAGCGCTGACCAAATTCTGTTTACAAGATTGTGTACTGTATGATTCATATGTGAGAGACCTATAGTAATCAAATTCCAGAGACAGAAAGTGGGATACTTGTTTCTAGGCTCTCAGGGAAGAGGAGAGTGACAAGTCATTGTTGAATGGCATGGGGTTCCACTGGAAAGCATTGTGGTGCTGGACAGTGGTTGAGGTTGCACAACCATAAGAATGCTTTTAATGACACTGAATGATATTTTAAATGATACTTTAAAATGGCTAATCTTATAGTGTCTATATTTTACCACAAAAACATGCCCCGTTTGCAAACTCACAGTCAAAAACTCATTCATGCTTAAGCAAGAACCTCTATTTAAAGTCGGCGGGTCACACACAAGCATTCCAACAGGAAAAGGAGGGGGTGAGAGTGGAGGGAGGAGATGAATGAAGCTCATTATGTAAACGTTTGACAATGTCAATTTAGAAAAGAAAAAATATTGTTGAAAGAAATTATAAAAGACTAAGTCAATCAAGAGGCAGCCATATCCATAGATTAGAAGACTTAATATTTTTAAGATGACAACACGGATTAAATTGACCTACAAATTAATGTGATATGTCACAATATCAGCTGGCTCCTTTGCAGAAATTAACAAGTAGATTCTGAAACTGATATAGAAATTCATGGGACTCAAAATATTAAGATGTTAATATTTTGGCTGATGGTGCATGCCTTTAATGCTAGTCCTCAGGATGCAGAGACAGGCGGATCTCTGTGAGTTCAAGGCCAGCCTGGTCTACATAGTGAGTTCCAGGCCAGCTGAGGCTACAAGGAGGCCCTGTCTTTAAAAGATAAAGAAAAAAATTAAGAATGTCTTTAAAATGGACAAAGTTACCAGTACCTAATTTCCTAATTTCAAGCCTACCACAAAGCTGTAGTTCGAGACTGGCATAGGGTAAGCACGCACATCAATGGAATAGACCAGAGGTCAGAAACAAATCTCCACGTTGACAATCAGGGGATTGTCCACAGGAATATCAAGACAGTTCAATAAGAGCAGTCTTTTCAACAAGGAGCAAAGGGACAGCTGTATATACACATGCAAAAGAAAAAAAAATTGACCCTTATCTCACAACATTTCTAAACAAAAAGGATCAGAGCTGGCAAGGTGACTCAGTGACTCAGTGGATAAAGCAGCTTACCCCAAACCTGATTACTTGAGTTTGATACCAGGATCTACATGATGGAAGGAATTAACTCCTTTAAGCTGTCTTCTGACAGCTTCTGTCTCTCTCTCTCTCTCTCTCTCTCTCTCTCTCTCTCTCTCTCAACTAAATAAATAAATGAATAAACAAATAGTGTAATTTTGAAAAATTTTTCAAAGACCTAATGTAAGCATTAAAACTAGGGGCTGGCTCAACAGTTAACAGCACTGGCTACTCTTGTAGAAGACCCGGGTTTGGTTCCTAACACCCACATGGCAGCTAACAACCACCCATAACTCCAGTTCCAGAGAAATCTGACATCCTCTTCTGACCTCTGTGGGCACTTACACACATGCAGACAGTACATTCATACACATAAAATAAAAATAATAAATAAAAATATATTTTAAAAAAGAATTAAGGGGGCTGGAGAGATGGCTCAACAGTTAAGAACACTGACTGCTCTTGCAGAGGATTTGGTTTCAATTCCCAGTACCCACATGGCAGCTAATAACCATCCATAACTCCAGTTCCAGGGGATCCGACACCCTCTTCTGACCTCTATGGACATTGCACAACACTAATACACACTTGTAGAGGACCTGGGCTCAGTTTCCAGTACATACATGCAGGCAGTACATTCATACACATAAAATAAAAATAATAAATAAAACACTTAAAAAAAAGAATTAAGGGGCTGGATAGATGGCTCAGCAGTTAGGAGCACTGGTTGTTCTTGCAGAGGACCTGGGTTTGAGTCCAAGCACCCATATGGCAGCTAGCAACTGTCTGTGACTCCAGTTCCAGGGGATCTGACAGCCTCTTCTGTCCTCCGCGGGCATTGAAGGACACCAGTGCACTTACTTGTGTGCAGGCATAACACTCATACACATAAAATAAAAATAATAGATTAAAAAAAAAGAATTGCTGGGCATGGTGGCAGACACCTTTAATCCCAGCACTTGGGAGGCAGAGGCAGAGGCAGGCAGATCTCTGTGAGTTCGAGGCGAGCCTGGTCTCCATAGTGAATCCAGGGCAGCTGGGGCTAGAGGGAGACCCTGTCTCAAAAAGACCAAAAAAAAAAAAAAAAAGAATTAAAACTAAATCCCTATTGCTGGGATTGCAAGATGGTAGACACTTGGGAAAACAACCTGGCCGTTCCTCAAATCACACAATTAGCATATGACCCAGAAATTCCTCTCTTTAAATATATCCTAAGAAAATCACACGTGCCCTCAAAAAAATAAAATCTTGTGCAAGAATATCAATGGCAGTATTGTTTTATAATGCCAAAACAGGAAGAAACTAATGCTTGCAATTTTATAAAAGGATAAATAAACCATGAAATGTCTATACAAAGTAATATTCATTCATAGAAAGAATGACATATTCAATGCATTCTACATCATCTATGATGTAGTAAAAACACTTCTTTCCCTAAGTGAAAAAAAAATTAGTCAGAAGAGACCATCTTGCCTATGTTTTGACACAATAATGTACGAAGTAGACACAACGATAGGCAGAAATGTTAGTGGTTGCCTAGTCTAGGAACTGGGTAAGAATTTGGGAGTGATAAATAATGGTGCAGATTCTTTTAAAGAATCAAGAATTTTCTAAAATTAATTGTGGTAATGGTTGCAAAAATCTATAAATGAACTAAAACTATTCCATATGCTAAATGTATGAATTTTGTGAATTATATCTCAAAACACCAAACCCATTTGTGCCCACCATTTGATTATTATGAATAATGCTGCCAGGAACAATCTGCAGGTATCCACTGAGCCCCTAACTTCAAATTCTTCAGTGCCTGCATATGCCCAGAAGCCAAATTTATGAACCATATAGTAATTTTATATTTAAGCCTTTTTAAGTTAAGAATAATCTTTAAGGAGCTGGAGAGAAAACTCAGCAGTTAAGAGTACTGACCATTTTTGCAGAGGACCCGGGTTTGGTTCCCAGCACCACATGGCAGCTAACAACCATTTGTAACTCCAGTTCCAGGGGAATCCGACACCTTCTTCTGACCTCTGTGGGCATTTCATGACATGGGCGCACTTGAACACATGCAGGCAATACACATAAAATAAAAATAATAAATAAAATATTAAAATATACTTTAAAAAGAATAATCTTTAAGAGCCAGGCATAGTGGTACATGCAGTTAATCCCAGCACTTAGGAGGCAGAGGCAGGCAGATCTCTGTGAGATTGAGTCCAGCCTGGTCGCTGTAGCAAGTTTTAGGCCAGCTGTGGCTTCAGGGAGACTCTATCTCAAAAAAGACAATTTTGTGTCTTCTTTTTCTTTTTTAAAACATAACCCAGTGAGTCCAATAAGTGCTGCCTGTATGTGCATGGATGTGACCATCCACTGGAGCATGAGAAACCTACCATGGGCTATACCCCTGAAGAAAACTGACTCTCCCTTAACAGCCATCAATTGCCAATTGTTCATCAGCTAGGGATTTGGCCTTCCCTCATTCATGTTGGAATGCTGATTGGCTTGGTCTTGTGCAGGTCTTGCGCAGGTAACCAATTTCCTGGGAGTTCCCAACATCCTCCCATGTTATTGGACTTTGTTTACAACAATTCCCACTTCTACACAACAAGATGACCATCCTTTCAGAGTTTCTTAACCATCTGCAACTGTCCCTTGGAATAGATTCTGGAATCAGGTATTATGATCAAATTATATATGCATTTAATAATTTTTGAGATGGATTGCCAAAGTTTTTTCTAAAAAGGATATACTTGGCAGATGAAGAGATGCCTAACACTATTAGCCATTAGGTCAATGAAAATCAAAATCATGTGATACCACTAGAGTGGCTATGATTTTAAAAAATGCAGATGATGGGGCTGGAGAGATCGCTCAGCAGTTATGAGCACTGACTGCTCTTACAGAGGATCTGGGTTTGATTTCCAGCACCCACATGGCAGCTAGCAACCGTCCTAACTCCAGTTCCAGGGGAATCTGATGCCTTCTTCTGACCTCTGTGGGCACTGCACAACATGGTGCACTTACACACATGCAGGCAATACACTCATACACACAAAATAAAAAATAATAAATAAAATAGTTTTTAAAATATAGATGATAACAAGTATCAGCAAAGGTGGAGAAATTGAAACAGTTAGATTTCTCTTGAGATACAAAATGGTCTAGCTCCTTCCAATAGTCAGAAGCTTGAGCTTAGATATACCATGTGGCTCAGTAATTCTATTCCTAGGTATATAACAAAGAGAATTGAAGACATATGTGCAGGCAAAAAAAAACTTGTATATAAATGCTCATATAAACATTATTCATAAAAGGTAAAAGGTGGATACAATACAAACTTCCATCCCCTGGGGAATGAATAATATAGTACATATAGACAATAGAATAGTGCTCATCTCAGAACAGAAATGGAGTGCCTACATGTGCTACAGCATGAATGAGCCTAATAACCTTATTCTAAGCTAAAGAGGCTAGATGCAACCATCACATAGAGCATGATCTCATCCATGTGCAATGTAGGGTGCAGACAAGTTCATAGAGGACGGCTGAAGACTGGGAGGGGGGAAAGGAGAGGGCTGCTATAGGATGTTAGAGGGCATGAAAATGTTCTGGAGAAAGGGGAGGTGATGGTGACACAGCTTGGGGAACATGCTAAGCTACTAATTGTATTCTTAAAAAGATGGATTTCATAATATGTGAATTATATCTTAAAAGAAAAATCATTGCAGCTCTTGCACTCCTGGTAGTACTACGGCTCCCCATCTCTTCTTTGCCTCCTTTTCCTCTAGCTCGCTTTTCAAAATTATTTGCTTTGCTTTCCTTTCCTTCTTTTTTTATTTCTGGTTTTCTTTTGTTGTTGTTGTTGTTTTGTTGTTGTTGGGGTTTTTTTTTTTTTTGAGACAGGATCTTGCTATGTAGATATCCTAGAATTCACAATCCTTCTGTCTCATCGTCCCAAGAGTTAAGATCACAGATTTTAACTGACGCACTGACACGTTTTTCAATCTTAATCTGATTGTTTTAACATACTTTTAAAATAATCTGATTGCACTATTCTTGTGGGTTTTTAAATACTTTATTTTTATTATTTTTATTTTATGTATATAAAATTTTATGTGTGTTACCTGCATGTAGGTATTACACTCATGTGCAATGCCTGAGGAAGTCAGAAGAGGGTGTTGGATCCCCTGGAACTGGAGTTAGGGATGGTTGTTAGCCACCATGTGGGTGCTGGGATTTGAACTCAATTCCTCTGCAAGAACAGCCTGTGCTCTTAGCTGCTGAATCAACTCTCCAGCCCGATGCACACCATTCTGGTGTTTATTGGCTACCTGCACTGCTGGGTTGTGAGTTATCTCTAGCTTTTGCCCATTCATCTTCTGAGCACTCATTCTTTCTCTCACCAGTTCTGAAGAATCCTTTGAACATGAGGAGCTCTTTTCATACAGATGGAAACATTTTTGGTGTTTACTTTTTGTTTTATTCATTCATTCTTTCAGCCAGTGTTTCTGGACTCCTCTCGGACACTGACGCAGCCTTTGGAAGAATGCAAATGAGAACTCCGCGTAGCTACTCTCCTGTCTGGTTTCCACCCGTGTTCAGTTCTCAGAGGACACTGTCTGTGGAAACAAGGAAGCCTAATGTTCCCTTGAGTTCTTTGGTCTTATTTACTCACAACTCCTGCATTTATGAAAAACATTTTTACTGAAGGATGCAAAGGGGACAGCTCCTTGTCCCTGGGCTCTAAGGATGTTCTGCTCCCTCCTGTTCCCTCTATCACCTCACTCAATAAACTCCCCACTGCTTCACCCTCTTCATCTGGCACTGCTCCCAGATGCCATTACTGCAGGTTCTAAGACAGGGATGGCATCTTTAGCCCAGCTTTGATTCCCACCTCATGTGTTGTCACTAAGAACATTTATGACCTGCCAGTCACAGTGCTCAGTCCTTTTCAGATACACTAGGTCTTTGCACCTCTATCAGTCCCTCATGGGAGCCTCTATTACACCATGTCTATATTACAGAAGGCCAAAGTCACACTTAGAAACCTTAATCAATTGTTTAATAAAGCACATAAATTTAGTTCTGTTCCCCCTTCCTCCCCTGACCTCTCCAAATAATGCTACAAATGTGGGAACAGGAATCTAGGGAGCAGGCTCCATGTGACTATGAATACAGTGCTATCTACCTCCTGTTACATGAGCAGAGCAATCCTGCTTTGTGCAGCTGTATGAGCAGACATGAACTATCAAGAAGTTTGCCAGACCCCTGTCTTCAGAAGGCATCATAGGATTAGCTCATTACAGATTATAACCTAATGAACTCTCCTAAACTTCCTCTTACCTAATGTGGTAGGAATTAGACTAGCCTTTCTTTTTCTTTTTTTTTTTTTTTTTTTTTTTTTTTGTTTGTGTGTGTGTGTGTGTGTGTGTGTCTTTGAGACAGGGTCTCCCTGTAGCCGCAGCTGGCCTGGATTCGCTATGGAGAGCAGGCTGGCCTTGAACTCAAAGAAATCCGCCTGCCTCTGCCTCCCCAGTGCTGGGACTAAAGGCTTGCACCATGCCCAGCTATATTTATAATAGATCAAAGGAAAGTTGCTTCTTAAGATCAACTTTGTGTACCTACCCAACTCGGCCAGGGAATGCTCTGAAAGCTGGTGAACATTATTTGGGGGAGAGGGTACAGGAGAGAACAACGTTTTGACTCGTGAGCTGAGTAAGGCAGATGACCCCTCCTATGTGCTGGACCCCATCCACTCTTCTGAGGGCCTGAACAGAACAAATCAGTGAGAGGAAGTCTGCCGGCTCTCTACCTGAGGGCCTGTGCTCCGGTGAGTATCTCAGGCCTTCAAACTATACCACCAGCTTTCCTGGGCCTCCAGCTTGCAGACAGCAGCTGTGAGACTTCTCGGCCTCCGCAATTCAGGAACCAGAATCGTACAGCAAATAGTATTTCTAGTTATGTGTACATACTAGTGTATAAGGGAGAATGCCTCCTACTGTTTGTGTTTCTCTGAAGGCTCTGATCCGTATTTGCCCAAGCCCACCAGAGGATCCCAATGCATGCTTAACTTTGAGGACCGTTGTTATAAAGTATGCTTTTTTAAAACTTGAGAATTATTTGCTCATCTGAATTGCCTACAATCTTATTATTTTTCCAAGATAATTAAGAATTTTACTTTGAGATGATCTCCTGAGTATGAATCAAGAGAGATACAACCATAAAATTAGGAAATGCAGAGCTAAAAATCACAGTCTAGGAAGTTAAAAAAAAAAGTGTTGTAATGACTAAATTGATATAATTCTCAAATTAAAAATATGTAATTAGATTTTAGAATGTAAATTTGAAATTCTCTATGTCTAGTACAATATTTGAATATTATTTGCTGACAACACTGTACCACCAAGTTTCAACAATAATGTGAAATTTGTCACTGTTCCTATAATGTGAGTTTGCTGTTTACTCCCTTTCCAAACTCTACCTATACAAAGTCTTTCAATGTAACTATGTTACTTCCATAAAAAGAAATGCTAATAAAATATTTTTCAATTAAAAAAACTTTAAAAGATAGGAATGGAGAGTTGGATCAGTGGTTAAGAGCACTGACTGCTAAATATTTTATTATTTTTATTTTTTTATGTGTATGAGTGTATTGCCTGCATGTATGTGAGTGCACCTGTGTCATGCAATGCCATGGAGGTCAGAAGAGGGCATTGGATTCCCCTGGAACTGGAGTCAAGGATGGTTCATAACCGCCATGTAAGTGCTGGGGATTGAACCCCAGACCCTCTGCAAAAGCAGTCAGCGCTCTTAACCAGAGTCATCTCTCCAGTCCCAAACAAAATATTTTTAAAATATAAAAAATAAAGCCTTTTTTTAAAAGTCAGATATGCAATGAAATATGATTACAATGGAATTCTATTTTTATTGAATTTTTACAGATTTCATACAATATATTTTGGCTGTATTTAGATCCCTTCCCCTATCTACACCTCCTTTATTGTCTCCACTCAATTTCGTGCTCTATTATATATGACATATTCTATATGTAATATATTAAAGTTGGTAAAGTCCAATTTTTTCCCCAAATGCCCTTCAATGTGCGTCTATCCATCGGAGTTTGGTTAACCTATCAAGAATCTCACTCTTAAATGAGACTGACTCTCCCCCTCATGCAGCCATCAGTTGTCAATAGTTCCTCAGGTGAGGCTGGGGTTTCTTACCCACTTCCCTACATCTACTTGGAATTTTGTCTGGCTTGAGTTTACATGGTATTTGTGCATGGTGTTACCCTTGCTGTGAGTTCATATGAGTAACTGACCAGCTGTTTGGAAAATCTGTTTCCTTGTGGTCATCTACCACCTCTGGCTCTTACAATCTTAGGAGGCAGAAATTTGATATACAGTGCCTATGTTGGATAGCTTTAGTTGTCAATTTGACACACCTCGACTGAGGAATTGATTCCATTGGACTGGACTGTGGCCATGTCTGCCAGGGCACTTTCTTGATTGTTGAGTGATATGGGAGGGCCCAGCCTACCACGGGTGCTACAACCCCTGGGCAGGTGGTCCTGTGTTATATAAGAAACCAGGCCAAGGGGCTGAAGAGATAGTTCAGCAGTTAAGAGTGCTGGCTGTTCTTGCAGAGGACCCAGGTTAGGTTCCCAGCACCTATACGGCAACTAACAACCATCCACTTCCAGGGGATCTGAGGCCCCCTTATGACCCCTGTGGGCATTGCATGACATGAGTACACTTACACACATTCAGCCATTATACTTATAAAAATAATAAATAATATTTTTTTAAAAAGAAGAAAGTAGACCAAGCATAGGCCAGGAGAGCAAGCCAGTAAGCAGCATACCTCCATAGTCTCCATAGTTTCGTTCCTGCCATGAGTTCCTGCCCTGTCTTCCCTCAGTGATGAACTGTGAACCTGGGAGATGTAAAATAAAATAAATTAGAGGCTGGAGAGATGGCTCAGCGGTTAAGAACACTGACTGTTCTTGTTGAAGATCTGGGTTCAATCCCAGCACCTACATGGCAGCTTACAACTGCCTGTAACTCCAGTTCCAGGGGATCCGACAGCCTTTTCTGTCCTCCGCAAGCATTATACGACATGGGTGCACTTACCTACATTCGGGCAATACATGCATACACATAAAATAAAAATAATAAAATATTAAAAATTAATTAATTAATTAAGATAAACCCTTTCCTCCCCAAGTTGTTTTTTGTCAGTGTTTTCATCATAGCAAAGTAAATAAAGAGTGTCTTATTCCAGGATTAAGCACTCTGCAGCCTCCTATTCTCTGCACCTTGGCCAGTTGTGGGTCTCTGTGTTAATCACCATCTGGGGCATCAGGAAACTTCTCAGGAGTTGAGTGATATATTAGTCTATGGATCTAACAATAAGTCATTAGGAGTTAGTTTAATACTATACCTATTTAGCAGGATAATAGTATTGGGCCTCTGATTCCTAGTCTTGATACCAATGTCAGGTATGGACTCCATCATATGAAGCAAAACTTAAATCCAATCAGAAAGTGGTTGGTTACTCCCATGATATATGTGTCACTATTGCACCAGTGGGCATACCTTGCCATGCCAGTTGTTTTCATAACACATAGGATTCACAACTAGTTAAGGTTAATGATTAATGATCTCTTCAAGTAGCATGTACAGCATCTTCCAGCACTATGAAAGCTAGCCAATAAAAACGGAGCTCTGAAGCCAGCACCAGCTTGATTTGTCCTTATTTGTTCTACAGTTTATGTATGTAGTGTCTTCAGCAAATAGGGTCTTACCATCAAGTTCTTATGGGGTGACCAAGAGCAAGGGCAATGGCCAGTGTTATTTGAGGGACTATGGAGCCCTTGGTCAACAGCTTCAAAAGAAGGAGTCCATTCCTGCAGTGGTTTTTTACTTTGCTAGCCTATGGTTTCTAGAAGAGGCAATGCCCCTCCCCCTGTTATAACTCCTTTAAATTTCTTTTTATAATGTATATGTATATGCTTCTATAGTGGTAGGTTTCCATATGGCTTTCTCTAAAGGTTTTTAGTGTTACTTATCCCTCCCCACACTCCCTCCTCTGTCCTGCCTTGTCCTCCCATTCCCTACCCCATTTAACCCTTCCTGGTCTGTTATTCCCCTTTTCTCCTCATATCACTGCATTCTATCTCTGTGCTAGACAGCTTTAGTTGTCAACTTGACACACCTGGGTTGAGGGAACCTCAATTGGGGAATTGTCTCCATTAAACTGGCCTGTGGCCATGTCTGTGGGGTGTTTTCTTGATTGTTGAGTGATGTGGGAGGGCCCAGCCCACTGTGGGTTGTGCCTCCCCTGGGCAGGTTGTTCAGTGTTGTATAAGAAAGCAGGCTGAGCACAGGTTGGGGGAGCAAACCAGTAAGCAGCACTCCTCCATGGCCTGTGCTCCAGCTCCCGCCTCCAGGTCCCTGCCGAGTTCCTACCTTGAGCTCCCTGATGAATTGTGACCCAGGAGATGTAAGCCAAATAAACCTTTTCCTCCCCAAGTTGGTATTGGCCAGAGTGTTTTGTCACCACAATTAAAGGCAAACTAGAACAATCTCGCTTCCAACCGACACATGTATATCCAAGATTTCAAAGCTAGCATCCAACTAGGAGAGAAAACGTGCAACATTTGCCTTTCTGCATCTGGGTTACCCCACTCAAGATTATTGTTTTCAGTTCCATCCATTTCCCTGAGAATTTCATAATCTCTTTTTAAGAGCTGCATCATATTCCATTATGTATATTGCCATACTTTCATTATTCATTCATCAGTTGATGGACATCTAGGTTGTTTCCAATTCTTGGTTATCATGAAAAGGGCAGCAATGTACATGGATGAATAGGTATCTGTAATTACCATCCCTAATCTCAAATTATACTATAGAGCTATAGTAATAAAAACACATGGTGCTGGCATAAAAACAGACACATTGATCAGTGAAATAGAATTGAGGACCCAGATTTAAATATACTATTTCCAGCCACCTGATTTTTGACAAAGTAGTCACAAATACACATTAGAGAGAAGACACCATATTCAACAAATGGTGCTTTTTAAACTGGGTAGCCACATGTAGTATGAGAATGGATCCCTAAACTTTCACCATACACAAAACTCAAGTCTGCGTGGATCAGTGACCTCAACATAAGATCTAATACCTTGAATTTGACAGAGGAGAAAGTAGGGAATGCACGGGACTTATATGCACAGGAAAAGACTTTCTCAGCAGTTCTTCTAATAGTGCAAGCATTAAGTCCAACAACTGACAAGTGTGACCATGTGAAACTAAAAAGCTTCTGTACAGCAAAGGACCTCATCACCCAAGTGAAGAGGCAACCTACAAAATGGGGGAAAAAATCTTTACCAGCTGCACCTCTGACAGAGAGTTAGTATCTAGAGTATACAAAGAACTCAAAAAGAAAGTAAACATCAAAAACAAAACAAAACAAACAACCCAACTGAAAACTGGAGCAAGTAGCTGAATAGGGAGTTCTCTAAAGATAAAACACAAATGGCTGAGAAATACTGAAAAAAATGTTCATCTTTAGTCATAAGGAAAATGCAAATTAAAACCACTTTGAGATTTCTTCTTACCCCACTCAGAATAGCTAAGATCCAAAAAACAAACATTAACAAATGCTGGTGTGGATGCAGGAGAACTCTCATTTACTGTTGGTGAGAGTGCAAACTGGTGCAGGCACCATGGAAATCAATGTGAAGATTCCTCAAAAAGCTAGAAATATATCTACTATATGCTCTACTCTTGGGTATATACCCAAAAGACTCTCAATTTTTAAAAAATGTAATACTTATCTATCCCAGGTGTGAGCTGGAACCAGGTTGTATCTGCTCATTAGAGGTGAAGTTTTAATTATTTTAATTTCAGAAATTTTGTTCTAACTTAGTAGTATTAATATCTATGAGTCTTTTTTAGAAAAAAGATTATTTATTTGTGTATATGTGCACTCACATACATAGTACATGAATAAAGTTATCTTTGGAGGCCAGAAGAGGGTGTTAGATACCCTGGAGCAGGAGTTACAGGTAGTTGTGAGCCACCCAACAGGGGTACTGGCAACTGAACCTGGGTCCTCCGGAAGGGCAGCAAGTGCTCTTAACCAGTGAACCATCTCTCCACTCCTTCCTACTCCCCATCTAGGAGTCTTCATCAGGTTCATTTTCTCCAACAATTAAAGAATTAAAAGGCAGGAAAAATCTCAGACATAACAAGCAACAAGCTTTATTGAAAGTAGAGAAACACACACTTATACAGAAAGACTTTCCACAAGCCCAAAAGGGATTTGGAAACCAAAGTCCAAAGCCACTAGGAGCGCTTGGGTCTTTTAAGTATTTTGGTGTTATGGGGTGGGTCACCCACTCCTTATTTCCGATCAGTCAATTTAAACAAAGAAGAGGGAGCTGATAGGCCCACAGCTTCATTCAAGATATGTCTAGGTCCAGCTTTGGACTTACCTAAACTGATCTGAACTGATCAGCTAGAAGAGGGGCCCTCCTGGTGGGAGAAGGAGCCCCTAGGACTTTGTCTCAGGTGAAGAAGCATTAAGTTTGTCATCTCTGTTACTTATCAGTGGCCCTTTCCCTATTTGTCAGGGATATGGATAGCTTCTAGTCCCCCAATAGAATGCTTGCCTAGCATGCATGAAGTCTGGATTCAACCCCCAGAACCACATAAACTGGGCATATTAGCACAGGCCTGTAATCCTAGCATTTGGGAGGTAGAGGCAGGAGGATCAGAAGCTCAAGGTTATCCTTGGCTACATAGTAAGTTTAAGGCCAGTGTGGACTACATGAAACCCTATCTCAGAAAAAACAGAAAGAAGTGAAGAAATGAAATTTCTTTTCAAAATTATTTTAGTTATTCATAAATTTCCTTGCAAATTTTTATGAATTTTAGGATTAGCTTTTCCATTTTGGCAGGGAAGGAGAAAGGAAGGGAGGGAAGAAGGAAAAGAGGAAGAAAAGAAGGGAGGAAGGAAGGCAGAAAAAATATTTTGTGAGTCAGCCATTATTTAAAATCCCATTATATGTAAATATTCAGTTAACTAACTATATTCTACTTTTGCCTATGCCCTTAAGATTATCTGTCTGTCTGTCTGCAAGGTGAACAATGACTGGCTCCTGAGAGTCTCTTACCGGTTCTATGCTCAGTGAAGACACATCAGTAACTTGAAGCCAGCCATGAAGGGGATGTTTACACCACACAAGTGAGTAAATGCCACAGATCAGAGCTTTTGCTCCCACAGAGCCTGCTGTTGAGCACTTACCAGCATACCACTGTTTGTGTGAACCACAGAAGTTATGATTTCATGAGTCCATGATGTGGCTGGACCTTGGAACTCAAAAGAACCTTCAGGTGGCTGTGATGTGCAGCCAGTGCTGGGCACCACTGTGGCAAAGAAAATCAGCTCCTGGCAGGTCCGTGGAGCACCTTGTGCAGTTCATGTCATGAAAGATATGGGAAGGAACTCTGACATTTCTCACAAACTCCATCAATCATCTCACTGGGAGCAGGAACAACAGAAAATACAAGAAGTGGGGAAGGAACACAGTGGCCAACTGAGTTCACACCTCACTCCCACCACACCCATAGGCCTCTCAGAGCCAGGGTGACCACATGTGGGATGCAGGCCCCGAGATGCCAAAACCTCTGATTTCTTCAGTTAAGCTAAAACTCGGTGGAACTTGCCAGTCTTTTTTTTAATGTATATTTTTATTGAATTTTTGTGCATTTCATGCATCTTAATCACATTTAGACCCTCTCCCCCTTTTTACCTCCATAGCTCCACCACAGGATTTCATGCATTCTGTCATATATGTTAAGGTCTATCAAGTCAAGTTTGTATACCCAGATATCCCTCAGTATGAGTTCATTCATTGGAGGCTGGTCAGCATTACTCCCTTAAAAATGTCAACTCTCCCTCACCTAGAAGTACTCAGCTGCCAATAGTTCCTCCTCTAAGGCTGGGGCCTCCTACCGATCTTCCCAGTTCTGTGCTTCTAAGCCCACCTTCTTCCCTTTCTATTCAGCTTGAGACTCCAGTCCATAGAATGGTGCCACCCACATTTAGGGTGGTATCTGCATTTCTGTTCACCTTCTCTAGAAACACTCTCACACATGCACCCAAAGATGTGCTTCACGGGACTGGAGAGATGGCTCAGTGGTTAAGAGCACAGGCTGTTCTTGCAGAGAACCCAGGTTCGGTTCCCAGCACCCACATGGCAAGTGACAACCATCTGTAACTCCAGTTACAGGGGATCTGTTGCCCTCTTCTGACCTCTATGGGCATTGCATGACAGGGATGCACTTACATACATGCAGGCAATACATTCATATGCATAAAATTAGCACGCCTTTAATCCCAGCACTTGGGAGGCAGAGGCAGGCAGATCTCTGTAGTTCAAGGCCAGCCTGGTCTACATAGTGAGTTCCAGGACAGCTTCAAAAAGACCAAAGCAATAATAATAATAATAATAATAATAATAATAATAATAATATAAAAAATAAACAAATAAATATTTTTAAGAAGAAGTGCTTCACTGTTGCCTTAAGTGTTCTTTAATCAAGTTATCAATCCAAATTAGTTGTCACATACAGAGAGTAAGTAGGGTGCTCTAGAGGATAAAAAGAATAACAAGGACTTATGACAGTCCTTGCTCCAGGAACTTCTGTAAACTGACATTATTTATTTATATACTTACACATTTATTTACTATTTGTAGTGTGTGTGCATGTCTGTGTGTGTGTGTTTGTGTGTGTGTGTGTGTGTGTGTGTGTGTGTAGTGAGTGCTCATGCAGAAACCAGAGGAAGATGTCAGGTATCTTCCTCTATCTCTCTCCACCATGTTCTTTTAAAGATTTATTTATTTTATTTCATATGTATGAGCGTTTTGCTCGCATGTATGTATGTATATTGTGTAAGAGGACATTGAATCCCATGGAACTGGAGCTATAGATGGTGTGAGCCACATGTAGGTGCTGGAAATCAAACCTGGGTCCTCTGCAAGAACACCAAGCACTCTTAACCATTGTGCCATCCTTCCTGCTCCTTCACCTTGTTTCTTGAGACAAGGTGTCTCACTGAATCTGAAGCCCACTGTTTTGGCTAGGCTGGCTGGCCCATGAGCTCCTGGGATCCACCTGTCTCTACCCCGAAACTCTAGGGCTATAGGCACTCATGACCTTGCCCGGCTCTTATATGGGTCCTGGAGATTCAAACTCAGGTCCTCTTGCTTGCATAGCAAGTACTCTTTCCCACTAAGCCATCTTCCCAGTCCCCTGTAAGCTGATAATTAGTAACCAAACACTGCGTGTAGAAACACATGGTCCTCTACATTCTTGCACCCATGTCTGAGGTCAGAGGAGCATATCTGCCAAACCACATCACTTCCAGGTAAGACCCTGGGCATGTCACGAATGCTGTTCTTGTTCTTTCAGTGAAAATTCCTCAGGTCCTGGGTATTTTATGAATGGGTAGGTGCCAAATTATAACCACAAAGAAATGAGAACCTGCCTTATAACAGGAAGGTGGGAATATAAAATGGCATGTCAACTTTGGAGGGAAGTCCAGCAGACCCTCCAGATTTTAACACAAGTTTTCATAGGCCCCAGAAATCCCACTCTCAGGAATCCCTGTCTGATTAAACAGAAAGCCTCACCACACAGGAGCTCCTATATGAGCATTCACGGCAGCATTGCTCCCCATAGACAAAGAGCAGAAGCAACCCAGGTGTATTGGTTCTTTGTTCTGCCATTGCAGTAAAACATCTTGATAAAAGAATCTTACAGGAGAAAGGTTTTATTTTGGCTCACAGTTTTGAGAAGTCCATGGTGGGGAAGGAATGCTAGCAGGAACATGAGGCTGCTGGTCACGTTGTGTCTGCAGGCAGGAAGCAGAGGGACAAATGCTAGTGCTCAGTTCATCTTCGCCTTTTTATTCAGTCCAGGGCCCCAGCCAATGGAATGGTACTACCCAGAGTAAAAGTGGGCCTTCCTATCTCAGTTAACCCAATTTTATAAGCCTCCAAAGGCAAGCCCAGAGACTTGTCACCTGAATTATTCTAGATCCTGTCAAATTGACAATATTAACCATCACAACTCCACCCCTGTCAACCTGACACACAAACACATCACTTTAAGCCATAATTTTCTTCCCTTCGCCCCCATAGGCCATTTCCTGATCCAAAAATGCATTCAGTCCAACATCAAAAAACCCTATAGTCTCTAATAGTTCTAACACTGTTTTAATGGAATAAGTGCTGAGTTTCTTCTGAGACTCAGCAATCTCTGTGAGCCTCTGTACAATCAAAACGCAAGTTATAGGCTGGTGAAATGAATGGTTCAGTGGTAAAAGCACTTGCTGTGCAAACAAGGGGGCCTGAGTTCAAATTCCCAGCACCCATGTAAAAGCTAGACATAATCATGTGGGCCTGGGACCCAGCATTGGGGTAATGGGGTGGAGACAGGTAGGTCCTAGGAGCTTGTTGGCCAGTCAGGTTAGCCAAAATGGTAAGCTTCAGGTTCAAAGTGAGACCCTGTCTCAAAAAAGGGGTGGAGAATAGTGGAGGAAGATACCTACTATCTTCCTCTGACCTCTGCATGCATGTATACAAGGGTGCACACCTGTACACATGCACCATACACACACACACACACACACACACACACACACACACACAAGTTGTATACTTCTACTATACAATTACCAAAGTAAACATCCCCATTCCTCAAGGAAAGAACTTCATTTATAGCAAGAATAGTCAGATCCAGACCAAAACCCAGCAGGGAAAACATCAAATCCTGTATCTCCTGTCTGCCATCTGGGGCTCATAATACAATAATCTGGACTCTAGAGGGCTTGGGTAGCCTTTCCTCCAACTGCCTGCATCATACCATAGCCTCTCTTGGGCCAACTACATTCCAAACTTAAAGCTCCCCTTTGCGGATGTCCCATGTTCTTACCATCTCCAACATCCTGTAGCTCTCTGAAATGGGAACAAAATCGCCTCAAACTTTCATACCTACAAAACCAGTATAAAAGCGGTCCTGAGAAGCCATTACAAGAAGCTGCTGAGTTAAAACTAACGATGCTGCCCAAGTCTGCTGCCAGCTCAGGATGAAGCCTGGCCCCCTTGGCCCACAGTTGCATCAGCTTCTGTGTGCTGACCCTGAGGAAATGCTTCTAGAGACCGATGCTCTCCCTTGAGAGCAGGGGAACCCCTTCAACAGAATTTTTTTTTTTTTTGTCTTTTTGAGACAGGGTCTCCCTGTAGCACCAGCTGTCCTGAACTCACTATGTAGACCAGGCTGGCCTTGAACTCACAGAGATCTGCCTGCCTCTGCCTCCTGAGTGCTGGGATTAAAGGCATGTGCCACCAAGCCCTGCTCAACAGCACTTTTAATTTAAGTGCTCTCTCTTTTCAAATGAATTTGCATTTTCACAAGATGGACCCTTTGATGGGTAGGGTCTTGTCCTCAGAGCACCTTCCCTGTTGCCCCAGAGCTCTAGGCTTCTCTTTAATGGCTCTCATCTCTCTTTGCTCCCTCCTGGTCTGAAACTTGAAACTTGCTCACACACCTTTCACACTGTGCTTGCCTTTCTGCTCCTCCTCTTGCTTGCTCTCTCTCACTCTAGGCCTATATGCAAGCATTAAACGGTAACCGTGGTATGAGTGAACACTATCCTTTCTTGAAATTTCTCCCTCCAAACAAGTTATTCCATTATCTTTAAGTTCATCTTTATTCAAATTCTTAGGATATAGGCAGAATGCAGTCAGATTCTTTGCCAGAATGTCACACAATGACCTCTAGCCTAGTTTCTCATAACACTTGTTCCCCTCTGAAACCTCATAAGTTGGGTCTCCACTGGCCACGTTTCTTTGCACATTCCTGCCTTCCAGGCTCCTACCAGAATTGCCCATTGCACTCAAGGATTTTTCTAGTCCAAAGTTCTACACTCTTCTGTACTTCTTTCCAGATCATTTCCAAAAACCTCAAAATCGCATGATTAGGTTTATCATAGCAACAGTCCCACCTCTCCATGTGGATTTCCTGTATTAGTTACTCTTAGTGTCGCTATGAGTAAAGAGAAATGACAAAAACAACTTAAGGGAGTTTATTTTGGCTGTCACTTTGAGGGCACAGTCTACCATGGTGGAGAAGCCATGGTGGCACAAGCTGAAGGCAGGTGGCATCTTGACTTTGCGTGCAGGAAGAAGAGACTGATGGATGCTAGTACTCAGCTCATTTTCTCCTTTTTATTCCACCCAGGACCCTAGCCAATGGATCACCCAAAGCTAAGGTGAGTCTTCCCACTTCAACTAACCTTATTTAGATAATCCTTCAAATCCTTCACAGGCGTGCTCAGAAACTTGTCTCCTAGGTAATTCTAGATCCCTTCAAGTTAATATTAACCATTATACCTGATGACCATCAATTAATGGATGGAAAATTAAAATGTGTTATATTCATACAATGGAATATTATGTAGCCATTACAAAGGAATGAGTTACTGGTACATGGTACAACTTACATGTACCTTGAAAACACTACATTAAGTGAGATAAGTCAGATTCAAGAGCCCATTTATTGCACGGTTTGGTTTGATTTATGGAAAGTGTTCATGAAGGAAAATCCATAGAAACAGAAATTAAATTAATGGTTGCCATGATCTGGGAAAAGAAAGAATGGATAATGACTACAAATGAATGAATCAGGAGTACTTTTGACAATAAAGAAAGTACTCTGGAATTATACAATAGTGACAGTATACAACCAATCTGTGAATATACCAAAACCTTCTCTATTTATACTTTAAACTAAAAGTAAATTATTTAAAAAGTTATGCCCACATATCTAAGAAGACAGCTTGTTCCTTGGCAAGAAATACATAAACTTCCCCTGCATCTCATTGTGGAGTGAATCAGGACAGGAAGAAGCAGGATGACAGTTCCTGTGATGACAACTGGCCATCGCAGAAGCCAGGGCACAGATTTCACTAATATTTACTTTCTCACGGCCAAGGAGAAGGGCCTGAAGACATGCTGCTTGGGATCAAAGTTTCATATGAGCACAGGATGTGAACATACAGAGGGCAAGCCCCAGAACAGGGCCTCATGTTTAGAATTCAGTGCAACCATGTTCCGGGGGGCCTCAGCTGCCAGAGTGCTCCCCAGAGAGCCTGTTTTGCTCTTACACAGCCTCATATCACATGTGTCTGAGCTCTAATGGGGGCTACAATGACATGACCTGAAATTGACAAGTCTAATTTTCCAAACCATGAAGAGATTTATTTTTAGCTTAAAGAGCTAGATCTGCAGAGGGGAAACTCATTGCACTATGAAAAAAAGCAGTGGTACTAAGCCAGCCCCGGACAGCCTTTCCTCAGTTCTCATCTGAAGGGCAGGGCTGGGAAGAATCATTTTTAGAAGGGTGTGCATGTACCTGTACACACACACACACACACACACACACACACACGAGAAATCTAGTTAGGGGTTGAGTGCTGCTCTGAATCAGAGGGGAAACCTGCTAGTAGGTGTGTAGCCAGGACAACAGAGGTTGCTCTGCAAACAGAAGAATTGAATTCAGGGTATTGGTTCCTAAGCTAACTTGAAGGATAAATAGGAGAAACGGAGCAGTGAAGTTAGCTGCAGGAACTGGTGACCCTACACAAGACCTAACAGGGAAATTAACTCCAATCAGGGACCCTGACATTGACAGAGGGTGGCTCAGGGCCCTGTGGCTCACACTGTGGTGCTAGGGAAACTGCATCTTACACTCTCCCTGCTTCTGTGGGAGTCAGGCTGCCAGATGACCCCTGCCTGCTCCTGTTTTGTCCAAACCATGGCCCACCAAGAACCATACTGTTCAAGCAGTGAATGTTTTACCACTGCAGCCAGAGTGGAAACCTACCCTCTGCAATGTTGCTGAGACAGTGAGATCAGGGAGGAGCCACACCTCTCCCTCCCTGCCTTCTCATCTCCTGACCACTCGACCCCAAGGGCAGAATCTGCACAATGTAAGAATCTAAGCGAAGCGCAGGGCCCCAGTCTCCTGCCATACAGAATAAGCAGATGCACAGGAAAGGGGCCGAGGGACAAATGAGTGGCATGGAGACGACCGGGAGGTTTTTGTGGCTACGGTAGCTAAATAGGGCCAGAAAATAGCTCATTTCCATCCCAGACAGAGCTTGAGGTTTAGGAAAAATTGTCCTTATCTAATACAGACAAATTCACTTGTCTATTTTATTCACTCATTGCTCACATGTGTTCACTGGGTTATCCACTAATGCAGTGAATGGGGAGCGCCATTAGCGACTGCATTGCTCCTCTTTTACACCCTGCTGATCTCCAGGGTCTTTCTGAGCTTCTAGAATTCCCTGTAGTCATTTTTCCTGCAGAAACTGGAGCCAACATCAAAGGAGGAGGGGAAGAAGGGATAAGGAGGCTGTGGTCCAAACACACAGAAATACACTCCCTGAAGACTACGAATAAACCACCAACCTGCTGCTGGAATCCCTCCAACTCTGTCATTACTCTTGGTTCACTGTACCCAAGGGAAGACAAAGGCTGAGTTCAGCCTCCTTTTACTCAAAAGGCAGCAATACCTTTTCTTTGAGGACAGAGATCTTTCTCTGGCACAGAGTTCTAAAAAGAACTCTGTCACATGGAAGTCTATGACTTATGACATAGAGTCTATGTCTCTATGACATCACAATGTCTTCCCCCATACAGTTCCAGCAAACTCAGAGCAGAGCCTACATATAGCCACTTCTGGTGGAGGTGTCAGAGGAAAGCCAAGGGGTTACTGGGATTGAGTGTGGTGACTACCATGGCCCTGCAAAGCTGGAACATGGAAGATGATGTGCTCTATGAAGTGGATATCGGTGCCCACAAGCCTCCATTCCATTCCATGGAAAAGCTTCTGGCTGGCCACTGAGATGAATGGAAGATAAGTGGGCTAGAGAGGACAGTGGTGCTGCTCCTGCTGGGTCAAAAGAAGGCCAATGGCCATGCAGAAGTGGCCATCTCTTTGTTCAAGCCAAACTTCTCCTTCAAAAGTACTCTTCTAGTACCCTGACAAAGGCCTCAGCTGGCCAGAGAAACCAGACAGGTGTGGAACAGGGTAAATCCAAGGCAAATAGTGAGGGCCCTTGGAGAGGTACCTTGGCAGGTCAATCTGGACCCTGTCAATGGCATATTGCAGGGATTAGAGGTGTGGCTTCCAGAGAGAAGACTGTTGTACTTGAACCAATTTTGGTGAGCTAGCCCTGGGCAGTGCAGGAATAGAAAGAAGGAAAGGTATAAGTTTTCCCAAAGGGAAAGCCAAAGTTAGAAATAGAATCTGAAGTGAAAGACTTCAGTAGTCAGAGAAGGAGACATGTTAGTTTTTTGACACTGACGAAAACCTCTGAGCAAAACCTCTTAAGAGAGGAAGCATTTATTTTGTCTCACCAGTTCAGAAGTTTCAGACAATCAACAGGGAGGGTGTAGAAGAGCCAGCAGCTCACATCTCAACAGGCAGGAAACAGTAAGAGAGAATGATTGCTGGCCTTCTCTTTCTCTTCCTTCTATTCTGTCCAGTCCCCTAACCTATGGGATGGTTCCATCCATATTCAGGACAGAATGATCTTCCCATTCTTTAGTTAATGCTCTCTGGAAATGCACTCATCTACACATCCAAATGTGCCTCAGAACTCTCCTAGGTGCTTCAAATTCAATCAAGCTGTCACTCAGGATTAACCATCCAAGAAGCTAAAGCAATTTCACTGAGTTGGTGTCCAGGCTATCCTTTTTCTGGTGTCATGATGGGTGTGGTGGAACAGCTTGTGATAAGTGTAGCCTTGTGGGGGCAAACCCTCATGTGTGCTAGTCAGGGACAGTCTCCTATGAGGTAGGTGCTAAGCTGGCTAAAGTGCTGTAAGGAGGCCCAGCTGCATGCTACTTGTGTGTGGCATCAGGGAGAATGGCTGGAACTCAACAGAGGGGCAGAATAAGGAACAAGAGATGGGGTTCACATACAAGAGAAGCAGGTAGAATTGAGACCCACTGGGAGGAAGGCTCTAAAGGGCACCGAGATGAGCATCCTCCACTCAGAAGAACCAAAGGCCAGTCAACAACCCCTTGACATCCTTGGAGGCATGGTGGCCTGTGTCGTGGTCAGAGTGAGTGTGACACAAACTCATCAGGATGGGCAAGTCATAATTGAGGGCAGAATGATGTCTTGGTGGGAGAAGTTCAATAAGTTACTATGTCAGAATTCTCCAAAGGTCAAGTTGATAGCCTCATGAGTGCCATAAATACACGGATTAGAACATTCTGTGTCCAAGCCCTGGTTGGCAGGTGTCATTTTGCCATCCAGAGCTACCACCTGCACGGAAGACCTTGGCAGAGTCTTCTTCCAAAGCCAGGAATCAACCAGCTGTCAGAGGGTACATGAGGGAGTCAGACGTCAGCTGAGGAGAAAACCCTCCCAGTGACTCTGAGTGCACAGTGAATGGAGATGAACCTTTGGAGCAGGGAGCATAGAGGGTCATGAGTAGAGTAAGATACAGAAGACAAATGAGAGCACATATAGGCAGATCATGGGCCAGGAGGACTGCACCTGTGCAGCTCACCCTCTGAGCTGCTTAAGGGAGCGGGACTGGGAGTCTGCAGACTGTCCTTCCCAGCCCCTTACCACTCGGCCTCCTTTTAAGTTTTGTCAAAAAGCATTAGAGAATCTGAAAGGAGAAGGGTGGCATAGAAGGAAGTTTCTGTTTTTCCAGTTCCTGTCTGCATGATCCGGCAGGGGAGCTGACAACTACTGACTTTTCAGCCCCGGAACAAGCCTGTGGAATGAGTATATCCAGGCACTGTCAAGGAGGTCTGTGGTAGGTCCCATCCAAAAATTGCTCCTTGGGTTCTGAAGGAAGACCTGGGCACCACAAGGCCAAATATCACACAAGTAAGACATATCCAGAAAAGCCACCTTCTCCAACATCTCTGAAGATATGGGACAAAGGGCTCCAAGAGGCACTTCAGAGAAGACTACAAATTGTTCTAAAAAGAAAACAAGGGGCTAAAGAGATGACTCAGCAGTTAAAAGCACTGGTTGCTCTTGCAGAAGACCCAGGTTCGATTCCCAGCACCTACTTGGTGGCTAACAACCATCTGTAACTCCAGTTCCAGGGGATCCGATGCCCTCTTCTGACCTCCTCAGGCATTGTGCAACATGGGTGCACTTACATACATGCACTCATACACATCAAAAATAATAATACAATTTTTTTAAAAAATAGAAATAGAAATACCAAAACAACAGCAACAGAATGCTGTACTGTGTCATGCATATGCATTATTTTGTCAATAATTTTTATTTAAGAAAAAAAGTATTGCAATGTCATTTTCCACTCATGACAGTTTGAAGAGATAAACATGATCCTCTGGAAATAATTATTCATAAGTACAAAGTATATTAGTAATGGGTTATTATTAGAGTATTATTTATAATGGTAAAAAAGTTATCTCAGAAATAAAAAAATGAAAAATTTAAAATAAATATATACATTTAATGTCCATTTCTACTAAATATGTGTATATTATATATGTGCATGTATATGTACACAGACATGTATGAATGATGCTTTAATTTTTTAATATTTTATTATTTTTTATTTTTATGTGTATGTGTGTATTGCCTGCATGTAGGTAAGTGCACCCGTGTCATGCAATGCCCGCAGAGGACAGAAGAGGCCATTGGATCCCCTGGAACTGAAATTTCAGACAGTTGTTAGCTGCCATGTGGGTGCTGGGATTTGAACCTGGGTCTTCTGTAAGAACAGCCAGTGTTCTTAACTGCTGAGCCATCTCTCCAGCCTGATACTTTAATTTTTAATATTTTATTATTTTTATTTTTGTGTATGAGTGTATTTCCTGCATGTGTAAGTGCACCCATGTTATTCAATGACCTTGGAGATCAGAAGAGGGCATTAGATTCCCCTGGAATTGGAGTTAGGGATGGTTGTTAGCCCCCATGTGGGTGCTAGGAATTGAACCCAGGTCCTCTGCAAGAGCAGCTAGTGCTCTTAACCACTGAGTCATCTCTCCAGCCCCGGAATGAGACATTTTATAAAGGTATTTAAAGTCCTAATACCCAAGCCACACTGCAAACCAATTAAATCATAATGTGTTGGGTAGGACCAGTCTGTGTTTGAAGTATTTCAGCTGATTACAATGGATATTCACGGTTGCAATCACTGTTCTAAGCACACACATCCCTATTTTGTACATCTTCCCCCTCAATTCCAAAATTATAGTGCTGTTTCTGTGTGTTTAATTGATTTCATTTGGTGAGCATTTGGCTCTAAAAAAAGCAAAGAACCCTAGTGTTGTTTTGTTATAAGGAAACCTAGTACATTTTCCTCCAGTGCTAGAGCCCTCCAGACTCTACCTGAGTGGATCACCCACAAGGACCCAGATCCAGATCTGGTGGACCTTTCTAAAAGTAAGGATCTAACTCAGTTAATTGCATCATGTTTTTAAGGAGTCAGAAAGCCAAGTGTGGTGACACATGCCTTTAATCTCAGCACTTAGGAGACAGAGGCAGGCAGATCTCTATGAATCCAAGGCCAGCAGGGGCTATGGGGAGACCCTGTCTCAAAAAGACCAAAACGAGCCTTGTCTTGGCTGAAGGTCCAGGGATGTAGGACCCCTAGGTTATATGGACACACAGGTTTACTGTCAGTAATTGGTTTGTGCACTCATGGACACTGGGAAGTTCTGTGATCTGCCATTTGCAATGCTGTGGTTCTGGTCTAAACCTGAAGGCCTGAGAACCATGGGAGCCAATGAGTGAGCCCTAGTTCAAGGTCAAGGGCTCAAGAACCAGGAGCACTGACATCCAAGGGTAGGAGAAGGTGGACATCCCAGCTTAGGGGACAGCAGATCCCCCTTCCTCCACCTTTGGACTCTATGAAAGCTCACCCACTCCAGGGAGGGTTGATCTTGCTTGGTATACTGATTCAATTGCTAACCTCTTCCTGAAATACCTTCACCAACATACCCCAAAATAATGTTTAACCAATCTGAGTATCCCTTAGTTCAAGTTGACACATGAAATTAACCATCATACATGATTCATGGCCTGGAACAGGGCTGGGGGATTGTGCTGCTTTATCAGGGTTGTGGCCCCATGAGGATATCCATGGCTATTCATGGGTCTTAGTCTGCTCCAAGTTGGTGAACAGGAAACAGACTTGAGTGTGGTATGGGAGGAAAGGAGTCACATCTCAGGCTTTGTCTTTGATGCTCATATTTCTGCTATGAAGCAGGAATTTTCCAGCCTTCCTAGTGGTCCAGTGTGGATCCTGATTGGGCTGCACATTGGAACCACTTGAGGATCTTCATCAAATACTCATCCTGTGCCAAGAGAATATGACTGAAGGGTTTGTCGATGCCCCTGGAGCACTGAGAGGTCCAGGGCTTCTAGGGGACCCCAGAGTAGCACATGGGAGTGGTCCCATGCACTGGATGTGATGTGATGACTCCTTTGAGCAGCAGCAGATAGAGTTGAGATGTTGGTTTTTCAAGTTGGGTCCCAGGACTGATGGCACCAATCAATGTCAGCATCCACTTGGGAAACGGGTTGGAAACATTCTCTAGCCCTGGCCATACTTGCTGAACTAGAATCTGTCTTGGACTCATTCTCCAGGTGGTTCTATGGGTACTAAAGCTCAGAATCACTGTTTTGGAACTTCTCAGCATCCTCTTTCCCATGCTGTGTCCTGGGAGCCTGTGTCTTGTGCCTGTGATGGAAGGGGTTGAGTCTCACACCCAAACAGTGGAATGTGCTTTTCAGTGGGTGGTGAAGTGGGGGAACAGGAGGTGTGGGACCTGGAAACAGGAGGAAAGTTCTTGAAAGATAAGTTTATGAGGACTCTTTTGGAGCATCTATTGTTCATTCACATAGTCGATTAACCTTGCCAACTAAACCACTTGGGATGAAATGACTTTGTTCAGTACTAACTAAGACCAAAGACTTCCCTAGCCATCATCAGACTGGACAGGAGTATGGAACATTGTAGCCCCTGCTTTGTCTCAATATGCCATGTAACCTGCATCTAGGACCATTTCTACTTTTGTTCTAGATGCCCCTTTGCTTGGTGGGCACTAGACAGATGGCTTCTTCCAGAACTAAAATGCTATGACTTATTAGATACTCACAATAGCTGGGAGTAAGGGCAGGCCTGGCTGTCCCATTTGATGAACAAGGAAGCTAGGTTCAAAGCCATGGGTTAGAACACAGAATCTCCATTTGGTCTTGTACCTTCTCCCCCAGATAGCCCATCTTCCTGTATTGGTTATCATTGTGGTGTAGCTCTACCATCCATCCCTGGAGCCCACTCCAGGCTTTTTGCCACAGCTCTTCATTTTCCACAGAAGTCCTTCCCTTCTTTCTCCTACCTCCTCCAAGGCCTAGTTTAAAGCTAGATCTTTGCTGTTGTTGTTTTAAAGTAATGTAGTCTTAGGGCTGTTCTTTCTGAAGACCTGGGTTTGATTCCCAGCATCTACATGGCAACTAATGACCACAACCACCTTTAACTCCAATTCCAAGGAATCTGACACCTCTTCTGACCTCCACAGGTATTGCACAACATACGTGTACTTACATATATGCAGACAATACACTCATACACATAAAATATATATATAAAGTAATACAGTCCTTATTAAAACATATTAATTTTAAAAGTTAGTACATAATGAAGCAACCTTTCAAATTACAGACAAAAGAACTGACTTCTCAACAAATGGTTTCTGAACAGACATCTGGATCAGGCAGATCTGGGTCTTACAGATAATTGCAGATGAAATTCCATCCCTTTGTTAATCATATCACATCACAGGCCTACCTTAGAAAAAATACGTACCACCCGTGAACACATTGCAAAGGTAGGGATGGAAGGGTTTCTAAAGCTAGGTCTGAGGTCTAGTGATCCAGACTGAGATGATGATGACCCTAAGTGGATTCACAAGCTCCCACTTTCAGTAAATTAAAGAGATATTTATCATCATAACAAAACCTCAAAGGGAATGACTCATAATGATGGAAAGTTCTAGAACCTTGGCAGGCCAGAGGGTCTGTGCTACTGGAAAAACTAGCCCATGGAGAAGAGGAAGAAACATGAGCCTGAGCAAATTCTGACTCACCCTGAGCACATTTCTCCCAGTGCTGAGCACCATCCCTCCATCCACAGGATGACGGGCACACCGGATGCTGCCTGAGACCTCCCAACTTATATTCCATCTTTTCTGGGGTCCTAGGACACATATTAGGGGTCTAGGACTCTTCCTCAGATTTTTGCCTTTATCTTTCTATCATTCCTTACAAGTTCCAAATTACCTAGTGAGCACCCTACCTTACAACCCATCTTCCCAAAGCCTTTAAACATTCAGCTTCTTTTACCTCACCCTGACTTCTATTCACCCATTTGTCTCCTTTTAAAAGTAAGGATTTACTTATTTTTATTTTATATGCATGAGTGCTTGCCTGCATGTATGTACATGTACTTTGTGTGTGTCTGGTACCTGTGGAAGCCAGAAGAGGGCTCTGGATCCCCTGGAACTGGAGTTACTGATGGTTGTGAGTTGTTATGTAGGTGCTGGGAACCAAACCCAGGTTCTTGTCAAGAGCAGCATCTGTTCTTAACCACTGAACCATCTCTCCAATCACTCATTTACTTCGTACACAGAGAAGCCAGAAAGAGGAAACCAGTGAGGTATTGGGTTCGGCTAACTCTTTCTCGGTTAAGAGTTGTATATCCCACATGCAGTATGAATGAGAAAGCTGAGGAAGACAGGATCTTTCCCTCGGGACCACAGCTATAGTCCATCTGGAGGTGGAACCAGATGGAAGTCTCAACAGAGGCTATGAGGCAAGAGCTGAGTAGTTTAGATGCAGGATGGTTGCTCAGCCTGGAGTTACCCAACAAGTTAGGAGGAGCAGGGCCAGAACTGAGCTGCACACGGAAAAGTGGGCCAGTTGGGGTGTTGTCCTCTTTCTTGTGGTTATTATACAAACAAATAAAATAGCAGCAGTGGAAATGGGAGTGGAGGGAGGAGAATCACCACAGTCCTCCTCCCTTAGCACATCAGATGTTTTTATTTTTCCAAAGTTGTTTTCCAGACCCCAATGGCATTTATGCAAAAATGTTATGCTGTGGGAAACAGCTCAGGCCCGTTCAAATTCAGCTGCTCTCCCTTAAGCTCATGCACTGAGCTTGTTTGCATGCTGTTACACACACTTCGTCACATTACATATCTTACTGGGTGTTGTCACTATCAACATTACCAACGATGGGTGAGTGTACCAGTTTCCAGTAACTTGTATGTTTGGGATCATTATTATTATTTGAAATGTTTATTCATCTGTTAAACATTGACCCTCACTACGATAGGTTTTGCATTTCCTTGGTAGGTGTACATGTGTGTGTGTCTGCGGGGGCGGCGGGGGGGAACCAAGCATTGATTCTTCTGTTAGCCAATCATAGCTCCTCTTGCCTGAGTCTTCTGTATGGGTTCTCTAGCTTCCCCACATATGCGTACTCTTCACACAAGTGAACCTGGATTTGCTCAAGTCTGAGGGGAGAGTTTGAGTGTTAACTCCAGGACAAATTGGTTACCTTGTCTTACACTGGGTTTGGTGGTCCTGCACTTTGCTGTGCTTGGTGAAGTCCTTCCATCCTCTCCTTTTCCTCCTATAACAGTAGCAATAGGACCTTTTGTTTGGCTGGTTTTTGTTGAGTTTTGTTTTTGGAGACAGGGTCTCCCTGTAGCCCTGGCTGGCCTAGAACTCACTATGTAGACCAAGCTGGCCTCCATCTCACAGAGATATACCTGCCTCTAACTCCCAAGTACTAGTGTTAAAGGCATGTGCCACCATGTCCTGCTGCAATAGGATCACTTTAAGATCCCATGTCATGGAATCCACAGTCCCAGGCAAACGAGAAATAGTTGGACACCCAAGCACAATTAGGATCTTAACTGATCTCATGTCTTCATCATCCACCATCTCTTTGCTTCACACAGATAGAAACAGGAGCTCTAAGTAATTAGGAAATTTGCCCAAGAGACACCAGAGGTGAGAGGCAGAGGCAGTTGGAACAGAGCTAAAGTCATGTAAGAAATAAGTGATGACACAAGCACTTAAAATTGTGCTGGGATTTAGTGCTGCATACATTTGGGGAAAGGGGGAAGTGCATATTGTTTTTATTTTGTGTTCTGTGTTTGCTGGGAACAGAATCCAGGACCTTGTGTGTACCCAGCAAGCTCTTTACCCCTGAGCTACATCATCCTAGTGAATAGTCTATTGATTAAGACTGAATGGCATTCAGTCTTAACCCATTCTTGCTTGTGTTCAGGCTCTAGCTGTTGAGTTTCCTCCTCTGCAAAGCTGAAATAACCATAACCTGCCTCTCTGGCTGTGAGGACAAATGAAGTAATCCATACAAGACTTGTAGAATAGAGCTTGGCAGGTAGTTGGCACTAAGTGCTGGCTTATCCTTGTGATAGTAGAGGCAGCGGTACGCAGCTCATATTCACTGCCATTGGCAATCTATTACATATCAGTGTATTAGCTACTTGTCTCAGTGTGATGACAAAATACCTGACAAAAACTTAGGGGACGAAGGTTTCTTTGGGCTCAAAATTTGACGGGACAGTCCATTATGGCAGGCAGCCATGACCACAGGATCCTAAGCGTGCTGGCTATATTGTGTCCACGGTCAGGAAGCTGAGATCAACGAATGCTTGTGCTCAGCTTGCTCTCTCATTTTTATTCAATCTAGGCCTCCACCCAATGGAATGGCACCACTCATAATCAAGGCAGGACTTCTGGCCTCAATTAGCCTCTCCTACTTGATACTAGATTCTGTCAACTGATAATCAAATTAGCCATCACAGTCAAGCTTACAGGAGTGACTGGCCATCTTGGTTTGTCTAGGTTCATCATGGATTCAACACATTGAAGGTCCCATATCATGGGAATCCACAGTCCCAGGCAAACAAGAATAGTTGGACACCCAAGCACAGTTAGGATCTTAACTGATCTCATGTCTTCATCATCCACCATCTCTTTGCTTCACATAGACACAGGAGCTCTAAGTAATTAGGAAATTTGCCCAAGAGACACCAGAGGTGAGAGGCAGAGGCAGTTGGAACAGAGCTAAAGTCATTGCCCTTTATGAACTGCTGGATTCTGTCTAGAGGCTGATTCATGGTCACTTGGCGTCATCATTGTTCATTCTAATTGTAATAAAATATACACCTTATAAATGTACTATCTTAGCTACATATAAGTGTACATTTCAGTAGCTTTAAGTACATTCGTAATATTGTGCAACCATTACCACTCTCCATTTCCTGAGTTCATCTTTTCACAATGTAGGGACGTCATTGGTTTGTGATGACACACATGTCAGTAATGAGTAAGTGGCTCCAGCCACACACTTTACCACCTCTTCTCCTTCTGAGTATGTCAACAGAGCACAGCAAAGTGCCAGAAAGGAGCCAACATTGTGATTAAGAGTGCTTGGAAGAGAAACAAGCCTACACTGAAGCTAGGTGGACACTCACCACTGCCTAGGACCCCACTCCACTGCCCAGGACACCGCACCACTGCCCAGGACCCTACAGGGTCTGGCTCTGGGAAACTCTCTGTAAACTGTGACTAAAGCCAAAGGAAGAATGGCACTTTTTCCCAATTCAGACGAAAGTTCAGTCCTCTATAGCAGGACTCCATCCAAGTTCCTGCCTCCAACCATTCATCTTTTTTTGAAATCTCTTCAGTCTTACCCTACTAGATCTGGTCTCAGGCCCCCTCTGGACCCAGAGAAAGGAGATAGTACCTCCTTGTGGCTGTGCTTGAACATGTGTGTCTCTACAACCTGCATGGCCTCAGAGAAGAGCAGTTTGGTGCTATGCAGTCTACAGCAAAGGAACACAGGTTCCAAAGGTACAATATAATATATAGTGAGTTACATATTATACAGACTTTGTACCTAATGCTGGGCTGAGCACTCTACATGGAATCCTCCCACCAGCGGTGCCTCATCTAGGACACTGGCTCTCTCTTCTTGGACTTCTGCTAATGCAAACTAAAATCACATTCCTTTTGTCATTGAAAAGCTGGAGTGAGTTCAGGAGAGAGTGATGAGGATGATGAGAGAGAGAGCAAGAGGTGTCGTGTTCACCTAGCAGAACTCTGCAAGGAATGGAACTGGAACGGCTGCATGCAGGGACAGGTGAAGATGAGCACAGCATGCCCAGCTCACAGAGCATCAGTGCCGGCAGCAGCTGGGGCAAAGGGGCAAGAAACATGTTTCCCCTTTAGAAAAATCACTGGATGGGAGGCTGGGCTGGACCCCTGAAGTGCCACTGTGCTGTGTTTGGATGGGGTATGGTCAGAGGATGTCATCACCCAGAGAGGCTCAGAGGATGGTTAAAGAGCAAGAAGCTTCCAGAAGCTTCCTGTTTATTCACAGTAGTATAATATAAGCAAAAAATGCCTGGCACGGTGGCTTTGCCTGGGATAATTTATAATAACATGGTTTCTGTGACCTTCATGGGCTTCCCCCAGTTAACTAGTTTACTAGTGATGAGTCACTTTATCCAGCCTCACTATGCCATCACAAGGACTCATCTCCTAAGGAAGCCTTTCTCTGCTGCCCTTCAGGGGGGCTCATTTTTGTTTATATTTTGCTTATTCTCCTCCTCTGTGGATTGTGGTTTTCCGGGAGAGAAGTCAATTCTGCATTAAGAGAAAATGGAAAACCCAGTTGTTCACTAGATGATAAAGTCCATTTCTTCTCCACTTTTTCAGAGTTGTTCGATCCTGTGAAAGGAGTGATACTGTGCTTGAAATACCAGATTTCCCAAATTCATGTCTCAGGACTTCCAGGGAGTCTTTTGCCTGTTTTCTCTTGTTTGCAGTTTTGATGATGTCAGTCTTCCATGCTATTGGCTTCACTTCACCAGACAGTGAGTACTTGGTAAGTATAGGGGCATCGGTGTTCACAGATCACCACGCTCTTTACAAGCAGGCCCCGCTGCTCATTTGGATGCTTTCCACATGTGCAAATATCTGTTTCAACTGTGCTAGACTGTCTACTATCCTGGGCACCCTGCCCCATGCCTTTGCCACAGTGTTAGCTTTGGGAAGTATGCCTTTGCTTTTCTCACTCCATAACTCTGCCTTTTTTCTGGACTCTGTTCAGCCCCACCCCTTTCTCCTGGAAACCTGTGTAAGCCCCTCCTTCAGTCAGGTAGGCATCTTTAGAGAGCCTTCTCTGTTGCACTCTGTGGCTGTCCCTGCATGAGCCCTTGCAGCCAAGGAATCCGGCATTCTGTCCTGCTGTCCTTGGTTTTCCATGGCCTCTGTTTGGTGCAGTGCTTGACATGGAGTAGAGGCTCTGCAAACACATATCAAATATAAATAAAATAAAAACAAGTATCTATGTGTGAAAGGAATCAACTTTTGAGGTTACTTCCTCCATGAAGACATCCCTCTCCATCCTGGAAAACATTCCCATGGGTATACATACACACACACACACACACACACACACACACACCACCCCTCTGAAGAGTTTCCATTTCCTGGTTCTGGCTCTGCATGGCACTTAGGAAGTGTTCACTAAAGCAAGCTGACTGGAAACTGAGGTGTTTACCCACAGTAGTAGCGAATGAACCCTCCTCCAGTGCTGTGAGCTCAGCAGCATTCTTTTCCTTCTGTTGTAAAAACAGCAGTCCTAAAATTCTGGGAAGAACATGGAATCTGACACAGAATCACCCATCTGTGTGTTGGTTGTAGAGGTTTATAGAACAAGTGGTGTTTGTTATTTTGAAGATCATAGAAACTGAAACGGGTAGAATGCAAACATTATAAGAACTTGAAAGATAAACTAGTCATCTTTTGATTAATTTCTTTGTAAGACTACTTTTTAATAGAGGATTTACTAGAAAGAGAATCAATAGTTCAAAGGTTACATGCATTTTACAATTTTTTCCCTTTTTTTTTTTTTTTTGGTCTTTTTGAGACAGGGTCTCCCTGTAGCTTCAGCTGACCTGGAACTTGCTATGTAGACCAGGTTGGCCTTGAACTCACAGAGATTCGCCTGCCTCTGCCACCACACCTCCCAATTTTTTACTGAGGTTTTATGCGTTTCATATAATAGATCTTAATCAAATGTAGCCTCCCTTCCCACTTCCCACCTCCTGTGGGGAGCTGCCTGCCGTCCCTGCAGACGCCATTACAAGATGGCGCTCACATCTGGTTCATGCTGAGCAGTAAATAAGTCAGTACGCATGCCCGAAGTAATTTTCCACCTTCTAGTCTCTGCCTACCTCGTGGCGTGATATGGGCTGATGAGTTTGCGACCAATCAAGAGTAGCCACGTCCAAGACGGGCTTACTAACCTATATAAGGGCTGGGTTTCCGACATTCGGGGTCTTCACCCTGTAAGCTTATGCTCTCCCTCTCAAGATGCATTAAAGCTTTTCTGCAGAAGGATCCTGAGTGTGCCGCGTCGTTCTTGCTGGCGAGACGATAGCGCAGGACAACTGGTGCTGAGACCCGGGAATTCAACCAAACCATCGTCAGCACCATCGGAGACCCCTTGAGTTCAAGGAGGATTCAGAACTGCAGGTAAGGACGTTCAGAGAGGTATGTTTTTTCTGGACTTTGGCTTGAACCTGTTTCCGCTTTGGAAAGGTAGCTTTGAGGCCTTGGTTATCATTCTGGGAGCACTTATAGTTTTGTTGTATAAAACATGCCAGGCCATTGTGGCGGAAAGTCGAAATGTTCTTGAGGAAGTCCAGGATAGCATGTCAGAAACTGAACGCAGTGAGAGGTTAGGTGCACGAAAAAAGAAACGGGCCCCAAATAAGGAAA
>NW_008355786.1:609022-644185 GCF_000622305.1 Nannospalax galili | reverse complement strand
TGCTGTGATTGGACCACTACCCCTATATAAGCTTGTGCCTTCCTGCAATAAAGCAAACCTGTGTCACTGAACCTGGTCTCCTGTGTCTGAATGGTGTTCCGCTGACATAGTCTTCTCACCAGCCCTGCACTCTGGAACTGGGCAGAAGAGGCCACGACAGGAGGCAGAACAGGGCAAGCAGAAGAGCTGCCTCAGCACCAGGTGAGCAGAAGAGTGGCCTCAGCCCAGGGTGAGTGGAGGAGCAGCCTTGACCCCCATGAGAACAAAGGAGCGGCACCCACAAGAATGGAGGAGTGGCAGTAGCTGGCAATAACTGTGGGGAGCTGCCTGCCGTCCCTGCAGACGCCATTACAAGATGGCGCTCACATCCGGTTCATGCTGAGCAGTAAATAAGTCAGTACGCATGCCCGAAGTAATTTTCCACCTTCTAGTCTCTGCCTACCTTGTGGCGTGATATGGGCTGATGAGTTTGTGACCAATCAAGAGTTGCCACGTCCAAGACGGGCTTACTAACCTATATAAGGGCTGGGTTTCCGACATTCGGGGTCTTCGCCCTGTAAGCTTATGCTCTCCCTCTCAAGATGCATTAAAGCTTTTCTGCAGAAGGATCCTGAGTGTGCCGCGTCGTTCTTGCTGGCGAGACGATAGCGCGGGACAACCTCCCACAGCTCCCCAACCAGAATTCACATATTCTGTCATATATGTTGCCATATTCAGTCAAACATTTGTACCCAGATGTCGCAGATGTGCAAGTTCATCCATTGGAGTCTGGTCAGCCTATCTAGAGTCACTCCCTTAGAGAAGATCTACTGTCCCTCACTCCACAATAATCATTTGCTAATAGTTCCTTGGCTAAGGTTGGGGCCTGCTGCCCATTTTCCCCATTCTATTCTGGGTTTTTGTTTGATTGAGTTAGCATGGGTCTTGTTCAAGCTGTCGTCATTATTGCAAGTTCATGAGCAACTTTCCAGAGGTCCAAAAGCCTCTGAACTTTTAATTGGTATATAAAATAATGAGTTTCATTATGACATTCATATATATACACTTATATACCATTGTACTTTGTTCAAATCTGTCCCCCACTACCCTCCTCTGGTGCCCCTCCTCCCCTCTCACTGACCCTTTCTTTCCTCTCCTAAATAGTTGCCCTTCTGTTTTCATGCCATATATATTATGTCTATATATCTATAGAGACACAGATATAGATGTATATATGAAATAAAAAGTGCAATATTTTGTTTTTCTCTCCTAATTTTTTTCTCTTGTCCCCTGTTTATAATTCTTCCTCCCCTCACATAGCCCCTTCTACTTAATGTCCTATATATTTATATATTAATTTAGGCCCACATTTCATATACAAAAGAAAATACATGGTATTTGTCTTTCTGAGTCTGGTTTATGTTGCTTAACATGATGATCTCCAGTTTCATCCCGAAAATGGCATAATATATTTTTCTTCATAGCTGAATAAAACTCCTTTATGTATTGGTACCATAGTCTCATTATCCATTCATCCATTGATAGGCATCTAGGCTGGTTCCACATCTGGACTATTAATGAACAGAGCAGCAATAAATGGATGTGTGTCTATCTCTATGGTATGCTGACTTAGACATCTGAACCTAACATTTAGCAGTTAAGACCACAGGACAGAAATGGCAGCAGCTCATGAAAAGTCATGAGAAACAGTGAAGAGACTGTCACTGTCAAAATCACTACAGGGAAGCATAGAGAAATCAAGCTGAAACATGGCGTGGAAGCTTCCTTCCTGCTGGCTATCCCTCACAGTGCCAGCAACTGCTATGCAGGCTGCCTGGGGAGAAATGTCAACAGTCTTACTCAGCCAGGGACCATGGATACAACAGGCACAGTTCAGGCAAGAGGTACCCACTAATGCAATATTGTCAAGTCTGCTATAGGGGTAACCAACCACTTTCTGATTGGATTTGAGGCCCACTCCATAGGGGGAATTCATGTCGGGTAGTATAAACCTGGCCAAAAGCCCATAGTTGGGGAGGTCAAAGGTCCTAGACAGGAAGCTACTGCTGTTGTTTTGCTAAATGGACATGATGTACCTGCCAAATTGCCTTCTAAATAACTATGTTTATGCACATGGGTTAGTGATGCTGTCAACTTTGGTCAGTGAAGCTTCTTTTCGCAGTGGGCAGCAGTAACAGCAGAGGCTCATAGATGAAAATAAGTTACGGTTGGATACTCGGTCATAAATGGGACATCTATATTACTCCCTCCAAGCCTCAACTCAGAGTACATCATGGAAGAAACTACAGAAAGAATGTAAGTGTCAGAGCAAGGGAGGATTAGAATGGAGCACTGACTTCTGGGCATGGCCTAGCCATTGTACCCTTGAACTCAAAGGATCTCAAGACCCCATAAGATGGAGCCCACCAACATCCTGTCATGGAGAGGGGAGGCTCACAAGGCCTCACTCCTCCTTGTGGATTTATACACCCTTAACACTTGCTGGAAGAAGGAGATTTTCTTCAGTGGTGTAGCCACTGGTCAGATGTCCATGCTCTGTAAACAACCCCTTACCTATGTTTTTGTAAGCAACCTAATGAGACTCATTAGATAATTTTTTAAAAAGACATGAACATAGAAGGAAGAGGAAGGAGATCAGGGAGCCAGAAGGTGACAACAGAGGCTAATGGGGGGGTAGTGAATATGGTCAAAACATACGTGTATGAAGATGTCATACATGTGTGTATAATTAGCACGCACTGATTGAAAAATAAAATTGAGGGGCTGGAGAGATGGTTCAATGGTTAAGAGCTCTTACAGAGGACCTGGGTTTGATTCCCAGCACCCACATGATGGCTACAAACTAATTCCAGGGGAATCCGAAGCCCTCTTCTGACCTCCAAAAAACTTTTTTTAATAAAATAAGTTTAATTTAATTTAATTTAAAAACCACTACAGGAGTCAAGGAGATAGTTCAGTTAGTAAAATACTTGCTGTACAAGAAAGAGAACCTGATTGCCATCCCTTAGAATGCATGTGCATGCACACACACACACACACACACACACACACACACACGTACAGAGATGAACATGGCAGAATGTGCCTGTAATCCAGCACTGGGGAGGCAGAGACAAGGGGATCCCTGGAGCTCGCTGGCCAGAAGTCTAACCAAATTGGTGAGCTCTAGGTTCAGTGAGAGAACCTGTCTCAAAAAATAATGCAGGAAGCGACTAAAGAAGGCACCTGATGTCAATCTCTGGTCTCCACATGCATGTGCACACACATGCACATGCACCAACATTCACACACACCCACATTTCATATTCATACAACAAGCATAGTAGAGTTTTTTTATTGCTAAGATTACACAGATTAATTTTGATTAATCTTCCTACTTAAAGTATAGGTAGAAAGAATGACAGATAATTTCTTTTTTAATGATTTTATTTTTATTTTATGTGTATGCTTTGCCTGCATGTATGTAAGTGCATCACATTCATGCCTTGTGCCCGCAGAGGCCAGAAAACAGTGTCAGATCCACTGGAACTGGAGTTAGGTATGGGTGTTAGCCATTGTGTGGATGCTGAGAACCAAACCCAGGCCCTCTGGAAGAGCAATAAGTGCTCTTAGGCACTGAGCCATCTCTGAAGCCCTGATGTTTACTTTTAAAAAGAAATGCAGGGGTTGGAGAGATTGCTAAGTGGTTAAGAACACATGCTGTTCTTTCAAAGAACTCAAATTTGTTTCCCAGCACCCACATTGAGCAGTTCATAACCATGTATAACCCCAGCTCCAGGATAGCTGATGCCTTCTTCTGGCCTCTCTGGGCACCTGCACTCATGCAGCAGACACATAAACACACACATGTGTACATAAATAAAAATAAATATTAAAGAAAGAAATACGGCTGGGCGTGGTGGAGCTCCCCTTTAATCCCAGCACTTGGGAGGCAGAGGCAGGTGGATCTCTGTGAGTTCAAGGCCAGCTGGGGCTACAGGGAAACCCTGTCTCAAAAAAAAAAATACAATGACCAAAAGGCTAAAGAAAAGCAGATAGCAGATTACAGCACTAGCTATAGTTTTTAACCTATGAACATTACAGAAATTAAATATTAAATAGCTTAAATAATCAGAGTCTCAAACAAATGTTCTGAAATGAGTTGATTCATAAAATAAATTATAATGAAGCTGGAGAGATGGCTCAGTGGTTATGAGGACTGGTTGCTCTTGTAGAGGACCCTAGTTTGGTTCCCAGCATGCACATGGTGACTAAAAAGCATCTGTAACTCCAATTTCATGGGATACAACACGCTATTCTGTACTTTGAGAGAACTGCATGACAGGGGTGCAGTTACATACATGTAGGCAATACAATCATACACATAAAATAAAAATAAATAAACCAAAGAATTTTAAATAAAATATGATGAAATAAAGATCTATGGATATGAACATTTATATGCATATGTATGAATGACTTAACTATGTTAATGTATTAGTGCTCATTAACACCACAGAATGGAATGAGTTTCCTCTATGTTCTTTGCTTGTCTGCATTTACACATCAAAATATGTGATGCTTCTGTAAAAGCATCAGTGCCACAGAGATCTCAAATATTTTGTGTATGAAAAGGTTTTAACTTGTTTGCTTATTTGAATGGCTTGGAGATTTTTTGAAATTCTCCCCCAGCCATCTGCATGTTGCCTTCTGGCACTATGAAAGCTATCTGTAGCAGGAAGTTTCCAACTTAGTCCAAGCTTGATTTCTGCCTCTCCCACACTCATATCATGCAGTATCTTCAATAGGATTTTACCATCCACTTCCATTCCAAAGACCAGCTCTATCCCAGATGAATCAAATCACAGCATCCGGGGTGGGACACAGGCTCTTGTAGTTTTGAATCTTCCTGGCAGTTTCACTTGGGGACCACTGATGTACATTCTTATACTCCAGAGCATTGTAACTGAATGGTGACATCAGCATGTCCAGAAGTCTGCCCTGTCAGAAGCCATCTTAGATTGCTCCAGATCTGTGGAATGGAAATCTGTCTTGGAACAGGTTCCCCAGGTGTTTCTGCAGCAGAATGTGGTCTGAGAGGCTCTGATACAGGGCATACTCTGATTTTAGCCCTGATCACCTTCATTGCAGGGAGGGGTGTGTTGGAAAGGGCAGTGACTGTGGCTTCATGTAACCAGTCTTAATGTTTTCATTAAATTAATATAGAAGCTGAACATGGTGGCTTACACCTGTAACATGAAAACTTGGGAGGTTGAGACAGGAGGATTACCACTAGTTTGAGGCCAACCTGGGCTACAAAGTCAGTTCCAAGACAACCTGGGCAACAGAGCCTCAAAAATGAATACTAATGTGATAATAATGCTGCTTTCATGCTTTTATTATGACTACATTTCTGAATAATTGTATATGTTCTCTTTCAATTGTACATGTCACTTAGAACTTCTTGAGACACTGCCCTAGTCTTTCCAACCATTCTTCTCAACCTTTGCACGATACTCGGTCTTTGTTTGACCAAAGTAAGACTCTCTTATTTCCTCATCCAACCATCAGACCTTTGTGGAGATGCTGGACTGTGTATATCAATGTTGGGAGGGGGACAAGGAATGTACAATGGATGACATCATCTTGACTTCCATTAGCTTTCAGTTGTCAAAGAAGCTCCTATGTGGCCCAAATAGCTCCAGAACAAAGGAGAATGTGAGGCTGCCAGGAGAGTGCCCAGTGATTCAGAGACGGGAGTGGTCCCTTCCTGCTGCTAGGATCAGGGACATTGTCATTAAGGAAATAGCCTCTGTGCCAAAGGTCCTGCACCTTCCTGGTGGAGGAAATCAGCCCTTACAGGGGAGAACATGCTCCTTAGGGTGACTCCCAGCACTGCATAAGGGCTGACGAGTCAGAACACCTCATAGTGAGGGATCAAGAGCCAACACAACTTCCTTGAGGCAGGAAATTTTGGCTCAGAGAATCTACAGGTCAAACAAACTTTGTGGAGGCCTCTGGAACATTGGGATCCACAGTCTCAAAACTATCAAAACTCTTTTGTCCCCTGTTTTCTGTATATCTGTTTCATCCTCTTACATTAATTGGCTTCTTCAACATGATAGGAATGTGATGGCGAAACATGACTGTAAGAACCCCATCTTTTATCTACACCAGAGAGGGAAATCTCAGACCTGTGGTACTTGCTTCAAAATGGTAAGAGAGTTGGACACCCATGAGCATATGGGGAGCACAAATTGGATTTGGTGCATTCATTGAATAATAACAAAAAGAAAGGACATGAAATTGGGAGGGGAGTGGGGAGGTTGGGGGTAGATCTTGGAAGACTTGGGGGACAAGTGGGGGGTGAATATGATCAAATTACATTGAATGCATATATGAAATTCCCCAAAACAATAAAAATATTATATTAAAATATGATTCTGAGTGTGGTAGTGCAGACCTTTAATCTCATTATTCAGGAGGTAATGGCAGGTAGTTCTATGAGTTCAAGGCTAGACTGGTCTACAAAGTGAGTTCCAGGCCAGCCTGGCTGTATAGTGAGATACTGTCTCACAAAAAAAGAAAGAAAGAAAAAAGAAAAATGCTAAACTAGGAGGAGACAGAGGGACATTTGAGCCACAGTTGAGGTTATTGTTGAATCTTGATATTAAGAGCATGAGAGTTTGTGTGCTATCTATGTTTTGGAGATTTCATTGTTGTTTTTTTTTAAAAAAAAATTGTATTATTTTTATTATGTGTATAAGCATTTTGCCTGTATGTATGTGAAGTGCACCAGTGTCATGCAATGCCAGTAGAAATCAGAAGAGGGTATGTCAGATCCCCTGAAACTGGTTAGGTATGGTTGTTAGCCACTGTGTGGGTGCTGGGAACCAAACCCAGGTCCTCTGCAAGAGCAGTCAGTGCTCTTAACTGCTGAGCCATCTCTCTAGCACCCTTATTGTTGTTTTTCGAGACAGGGTCTTACTATGTAGCTCTGGCTGGCTTGGAATTCACTACATAGACCAAGATGGCCTTGAACTCTATCTCCCAAATGCTAAGATTACAAACACGCTACCACACGCCACTTGTTTTAGAAATTTTGGATTAAAGAAAGCAATCTCCAAGAAGGAATCATGCCAGCCATTCTGGAGTGAAGCACCTACCTCTGAATCAAGCAGCAGTGACCTGGGAACATGGCAATGGAAGAATGTGGCAGTTCTAGAGAAAGCCTCAAGCTTTGAGCCTCAAACCTCAAGAGATGACTGCCCTCATGGAGACACATGATATTATATTAACATCTCTCTCCTGGGCCTTCATTTCTGGGAATCATCAGACCATCCTGACTGGACACTCCATGAGTACCTGTAAGACTGTGAAACTAAAAATTTATAGCCACTTTTGAAAGAGATGTATCTTTGCTCCGGAAATTGTTTTGAGTATGTTAAAGCTGTAATGAAATGCTTTTTCTAAAAAAAAAAAAAAACACCATGATCAAAATCCCAGCTCTTGATCATCCCCTGTCCCTGCCGTGTTCTCATCTTCCAGTCAGCCACTCCAGCTGATATCTCTGAGTCATTTTCACTTTGACCTGTTTCTTCATCATCCCCATTTCAATTCTCCCTCTGAAACAATTGCCTACCCTGCCCTTCCTCCCTGTCACCAGCTTACTACACCAAGTAAGAAGCTTCCCTCAGTGGCTTCAAAGTCCACCTACCTCACACAACACTACAACTTTCTGGAACATTCACATACCCTCCTTTTACTCCCCTTCTTCATAAAGACTTTCAGGTCTTCTAAGATCACTCAAACTTCCTGTCATTTACATACATGCACAGTGTTCTGTACTTTGGCATACACTATTTCTCCCATGTGAACATAATGGCCTAATTGCATAAGATTGATCTTAAAACCCACCTCCTTTATAGAAAACCCTTTCCGACTTTTGCGGCAGCGTCACCCCTCTTTTGTGCTGTGGGAGACATCCTTTTAGCATGGCACTTCTGATACCATGCAGTAATTATCTTTTCACATTCATAGGCTTCTTTCTTCCCTGCAGAAGCTGTTTTAATCACAATGAATATATCTCCTGCACAGAAAGCAATGTGAAGATATTTTTAAAAATAAATCTGAAAGCTATAACAGAATAACAGTCTCTTTTGATTATCAGGGACCCCAAAATTCTAGTTCTAACATGTACTAAAGATTAACCATTGATCCAGAGAGAGAAAACTCTCTCTGTCTCTCTCTGTCCATCTATGTCTGCCTCTATCTCTGTCGCCCCCCCCACCTCTCACAAAGTATCTTCTTTATCCTGACCCTTGGACCATTATCTCCTGTAATTCTTCCTACTTAATTCTAGTCCTTAGAACCTCCTCAAAGGACTCTCAGACTCCTAAAGACATCTCTCACAGACTTCAGATGACATATCTAGAATTCTTTTAAGAATTCCCCACTGGGCATGGCTTTAAGTAGCCAATCCTCTGGACATGTTCCATCCTGCCTCCGTGTCTCTGGGTACATGGCTCTGGAGCTGCACACAACACAAGGTGTGTCCTGATTTGGCACAGAGCATCAATAGGGATGAGTAAGAAGACAAGAGCAGAACTAAGGATGCAGCTGGTGTTGCCCAACAGTACAGTTTTTCATACCAAAGCTTGCCGCCCAGGCCAAAGAACAAAGAGTATTTGTGTATATCCAGGGTTTCAGGGCAAGAGAGGGAAGGGTCATAAAGAAGGAACTTTTTGAAATCCATTCCATGCAATCTTACCATCTTCACACCACCATCTTCAGAATGGTCGCCTCATTCTCTGAAAATATTTAGTGTGTTTGCTCATTTGTCTTCCTGGACACTCAGAATTTATTGATTTTCTAATCTATCATTTCTCTTCATTGGATATTGTAAAAGTCCAGACACTTCATCATACTCATCTGAGAATATGTTGCTAAAATTTGGTATTAGAGTTTTTTTTATTTTTTTATGTATATGTGTATATTGCCTGCATGTAGGTAAGTGCACCCATGTCGTGCAATGCCTACGGAGGACAGAAGAGGCTATCAGACACCCTGGAACTGGAGTTAGGGACAGTTGTTAGCTGCCATGTGGGTGCTGGGATTGAAACCCGGGTCTTCTGCAAGAATAGCCAGTGTTCTTAACTGCTGAGCCATCTCTCCATCCCAGTATTAGAAATTTTAATAGCAGTTACACCAGGGAAGAAAATAAACCTTATCTCAGTAGACTTTAAAAATCTTGCGGGATTTCTAAACTATCCATAGTTGACGTTCTTTCTGGTGCTACCAAAGGTAAAAATGGGTTTCAAAGGTTTACCCTGACATCTAGAAGAGTTTGGGGGCTAGGGTGGGAATTGGGGAGATGTGTTCAACTCTTCCTCCTTAGAGTGCTGATTCCAAAAAAGAAGAGTGGAAAAATTAAAGCAGGAAAACTTGTTGATGATAAATATTAGGAGTCTGTGACTGGATCCATTGGAAATAGAGGGGCTAAGGAGAAAAATGAATCAAGGAAAATAACATTGGTTCTGGTTTTGAGGCTCCCAACACTCTGTGAGGCATTGTGTGAAACAGCAAACCAGCATTTGAGTGGGGAAAGAAGGCCCCTGGAGAGGACGAGGATGGGCAGGACAGAAGAATTTCAATCAGACTAGATTTATAAGAAGAGGAAGCCATATGAACCTTCAAAATGAGCTCCTACAGAAGAGTGCTTAGTTTGACCTACAAAGGAGGAGGCTCATGACTCACATGAGAAACTGCAGCCACTCCATGATACACATTTCACATGATACACATCTCAGATTATGATATGGTGTAGTGCCTGTGATCCTGTATGGATGGGGTGACTTGGAGTGGCAGGAACCCAGAATGGAAACACAGGGATTAAAATGCATTGCTTGTGGGAGGGAAGCTGGGATAGTGCTGCAGACCCAAAGGCCATGACTATGTTAAGAACTGGGTACCATACTGGGCCCAAGGGACATGAGAGACATTGAAATGAACATTATTCCTGTCCCCATGGAGCTTAAAGTCTGATGGGGGGCAAGGAAAAGAGAGCAAGACCTGTTTAAGGAAGTGAGAGAAGGTACTTGGGAGGTAGGAAATGATAACAGATGAAATTAGAGAGAAAACTCAAAGGCCAGGTGAAAGAGTTTAGACATTTCTCAATACCAGAGGGATCTCACTAAGCAGGATCCTTTAGGAAGGACTTGAACATAACATGGTAAAATTTTATGGGAAACAGGAATTGAGGCAGAGACTAGGAGTTAAAGCATCAATCTATGCAAAAGTATACTGAGCTTGGTAACGCAGGGTGAATTTGATGATAGTTTGGAGTTAGAATTGGCAAGTCTGGGCTGGAGAGATGGCTCAGTGATTCAGAGCACTGGCTGCTCTTGCAGAGGACCTGGGTTCAGTTCCCAGCACCCACATGACAGCCAACAACTGTCTGTAACTCCAGTTCCAGGGGATCTGTCTCTGAATTAGCTAGTTCCTCCAATGGGCAGGGCCTGACGCAGAACGTGGACTACGAAGGGGCTGCTGGGAGCCATCTTGGGACTGAAGCTGGGAGCCGTCGGTAGTGTACATGGTGTGGAGAAGACGCAGCCAGCCGCAGCAGCTCAAAGACAGAATGGGCCACCAGAGTTGCTGGGCTAGGCACTGGGTACTCATTTCTTTGTAAGTTAATAAATGCACATAAAATATATTATATGGTTTGTCTGATCGCTCAGGAGACCCAGAGGGAATTCAGGTGACAAAACTGGCATAGTCTGGAGGATAAAGGAACTACAGCCTTGGGGATGTGGGCCTCAGAAAGCAGTACTGTTCCCGCTGCCCCTGTGGCAGGTCAGCTGGACTCTCAGTCCCCAATCCAGGAGAGAAGCCAATCAAAACCCATATGCTTAATGGGGTAGGGAAAGTCCTATGGGTTATACAATGGATCATAAAATCTGTAACTAAAAAGAGGCCAGCCACACAAAAGTGTGGGCCACATCTATGTTGTAAATGTGGGGATATGTTGCGGGTATGTGAAGATTTGTTAAAGGTACCCAAAGGTTAGAAGATCTTTTACCTGCTCTGGACCCAAAGGGAGAGAGAGAGAGAGAGAGAGAGAGAGAGAGAGAGAGAGAGAGAGCACGAGTGCCCACTCTGCGTGATAAAAGATACCCAGACCACTCTGCATGATAAAAGATATGCCCCAGGTGGGGAAAGCGGAAAAAGCTGCAGGGGCAGACCCAGTTGCAGAGCTGGAGAGAGAAAAAAGGCGGGACACTTTGACTTGTGTAAAGTCCAAGGACATAGAGGAAAAGACAGATAATAGTAAAAAGGAAAAAAAAAAAAAAGCTAACTGTACTATAGCTAGGAAATATTCCATGCTAGAACTGTTAAAACTAAGAAAAACTTACAAGCACGCAAGCAGAGAGCCCCTGGCCATGTGGCTTGTGAGAGTACGGGACATGGGAGAAAATGATGTCAGTCTAAGTCCTTCAGAAGCTTCACAGCTGAGTTATATAACCACCCATCCATCCTTGTGATATAGGCTGTTCAACCTAGGACAATGCAGGGGGGAGCAGTCCTTAATGGGGTGGCTGGTTGAAGTCATTAAAGATACATGGTTGTCACCAAAGGAGAATAACATGACTAGCAGGGGATGGAGGACTATAAAGGAGGGGCAGGCATTCCTGAGAGAACTAGGTATGAGAAAAGCAATATATGATGTCCAGGTCACTGGGCCAGATAAGACTGAGTTCACCAGAGATATGAAAGAAACCCTAATTTAACTGGGACCTCGAGAATGGTATGGGGCTTTTAATCATTTTATTAAGCCCTTTGATGGGACAGGATCTTTGTAAAGTGAGAGAGGCTTTGGCAAATCTAAATGATTCTGACCAGCATGTAAAACATGTTTGTAAAATAACAGAACACCCTATAAGAGATATAAAAAAGACCAGACAGAAGAAATGGTCCACTTGGGTTACTCGAAGACAAATGTGGCAAGACTTATGTCAAGCCAAAATCCCCAAAGAAAAAAATTGATAGAAAACTAAATTTGGTACTAAGGCATTTCTGGAAGGTTTTAAAACCAGAACAGTTTACAAAGAATATTCAAAGGATAACAACTGTACAAGGGGTGGTTAAGAATCCCCAACCATTAAATAAGGTGCATTTCTCTTCTGATAAAGGCTATACTAGGGGTGGAAGCAGGTTTTTCCACCAAATTCTCCCCCAACAATCTGGTGTGGTCAATGGGAAGATGACAGATGTGGCTACAGTCAGGAGGCAGACCGAGAGCCTGTCTGACTCAGGGAACCAACAAGTGCAGCAGGGACAGGAGAAGCCCCCTGCCTCCTTAGCCCACTGCAGGGTCAGGCAACTGGGACCAACACCTGTAAGTGTATCAAGAACAAAAGAATCCAAAGGGATAACTAAAAATAGTAAAGAGCTACCAAATTAATGCCTCGTACCCATGCTATGGTACCTAACAAGGATCTATGGAGAAAACAGTTAATATGAATGAACAAAACCTTTCCATGCTGTATGAGACCTTGTCTATGATTGATTTAATATATAATGTTAACCTTCCTTTGAGTATTTTACAGATGTGAAACCTGTTTAAAAGATACCAGAAGAGGCAAAGGCCAGCAATAGCTGTAAGATTCTTGGGAGTTTTATGGTTGGGTAAGATGAAGACAGAGACTCCCAGACTATACAAATGTTAAGAAAATCTACAGTACCCGTTGCCCCCTATGAGCTGTTGGTCAGAGAGAGATCCTAGAGAGAGATCCTTGAGGTCCTCAAATTCACCAAGGCTATTGCCACTAATGTTGGTTGTACACTAGAAAGGTCGGTAAGGCCATGTTGCTGAAGACACTGCATGTTGTGAGCATGAGAAAAGAAGAGATGGAACTGAGACTAAGCCAAAAAACTCCATGCCACTGGATGGATGATGTTCATATTGCCAGGAGGCTCTATACAGATGATTGGGGAAGAAATGATCCCCTATAATCCTACTCAACGATGGACCCCATGTGCTGCACACTATGGGCATGGCAAGCAATACCTGCAAGTGCAATAATGGTTTGACCAACACACATACAGCTGACAAATTTCTAATTGAATAAGGCCCACTCCTAGGGGTGGCACACATATCTGGTGCTGTAGACCAGGCCAATGCCTTGTGTTGAGAAAGACTACAATGCCCTAGTGGAGCAGCCATCATGAGTATAGTAGACCTACTGGGATATCTTCTAGGCATCTGTATTTACATTCATGTTTGTTTAAGTGTGTCTATTTCCTTCCATTTGTCTTTATAGTAGAAGAAACACCACTGAGATAGATCAGTGGACACGGCCTAAAGACAACTAATGGGGAGGCCCAAGAAGCCACTATCTCGCCATGATACAAGAGAGATCGCCCTACATCTATCACCCCCTCCAAGGCTCAGGGACTTTAGCAGAAGATGGACAGAAAGATTGTAAGAGTGGAGGAGAGGAGTGGAGTGTCTCCCAATTGGCTAGTTCCTCCAATGGGTGGGGCCTGACGCAGAGCATGGACTATGAAGGGGCTGCTGGGAGCCATCTTGAGATGGAAACCGGAAGCTGTGGGTAGCACACGTGGTGTGGGGAACATGCAACCAGCCGCAGCAGCTCAAAGACAGAATGGACTGACTCTTGTGGACTCAGGGCAAGATCGCTGGCCCCTGAGGCATGAGGGAATGCTAGCGGGGACTATGGTAATCGTGGCATGGTCTGATATGGCAGGCTCTGAACTGTGCCACCAGAGGCGCAGGGCTAGGCACTGGGTACTCATTACTTTGTAAGTTAACAAATGCACATAAAATATATTATGTGGTTTGTCTGATCGGTCAGGAGACCAGAAAGAATTCGGGTGACAGGATCTAACACCCTCTTTTGACCTCCTCAAGCATTGCATGCCATAGGTTCACTTTTATATATGCAGACAATGCACTCATACACATAAAATAAAAATGATAAATATTAAAAAAAAATTGGCAAGTCCAAGATTGGAAATAAGAAAAAGAAATAAAAGATAATGCTGGTCCTTCTGGCTCTGGTTTTTGGGCAGTGCTAGCCATCGAGTTGAGAACATGGGAAGAGGGCCTGGTGAGCTGTGAAGACATGGAGCTCAAGGTAGATGCCCAGAGTAGAGGCTCCTACAGATCATTCCAGAGAGGTCTCTGAGGCTGGCAGAGTAACAGAAGACCCAGGAAGAGAAGTAGGCTGGTGCTCAAGGTTAAATGCTGAGGTTGCCCAGGGAGAGGCCCAACAGTGAATGTATGTGTCTGTGCTTAATCTGTGGAATGGGGTGTGACAGCAAACTGCAGAGAACACACATGCATCAACCCTTTTCATAGTCATTTCACAACAGTGTTTTTGAAATAAATAAATCTAGGCAAATTTAGAAATCTGGAGGTTTTTAATCTGTGGTTGAACATAGCAAACGTCAGGGTATGCGTGGAGAATGAGGATAGTTGTTAACTCTGCAGCAGGGGTGATGTCACCGTGATAATCCCTGTAGTCCTAAAAATTGAGTATCCTTTAGTCCTGAGTTTCCTCTTTCCCAGGCACTTCATAATCTTGGTGGATTTGCCAAGAGCCTGAGTTACAGTGGGAAACAGGGACCCAGTGTTTCAGAACTGTCACTTTGTGGAAAAGTTCACGAACCATGAAGATAAAGAGGCACACAGACGGGGAGCTAGATGATGCTAAGACAAGGAATTTTCTTTCCTTATTAAAACTTAAGAAGGCTTACTATCACTTCCTGGGTTTAAACTGTGTTTCAGAAGTGAGTGCAATGCAAATTATTTGATCTGTCTCTTTGCATAAAAGGTCCTTGCTACGCTTCGGGGCACACCAGAAAGGATCATTCCATAATTACAGGCTAGCTCTCTCAACTAGCCTCAATTAACCAAGCTGTTTCTAGCTTATCATTATATCAGCCATATTTATAGCATTTGGCATGCTCACAGTACTCTTTAATCATACTGTATATGGGCTGACAATCTGTCTCTTAACATACCTGAGATACCAGATGTTCCTGTTCTCTGGACCTTCCAGGTGGTTAAGGAAGGCATGGACTAGTTGTGCACCTGAGAATTACGTGGCACTTGAGAGGTTAGTGGCTGTTAAGCATTCTCACTGAAGCAAAGGTGATAGATGACTGGGACGCTAAAATGCTGGACAACAGGCAAAAGAATGACTCGAGTTCAAAGATCTGAAGATGGGACTTGCCCCGCAAGTTCAATAGTACCTCTGTAGACCAGAATCCTGACAACTACCAGGCTATCAAGGCAAGAGTTACCATCTGGCTTTGGCTACTTGCTAAGCAAAGCCACCTCTGGTTTCCTTGCTCCTTTATTTTTTCTGCTACGGGGTCTTACATAGCCCAGGCTGACCTCAAACTTCTAATCCTCCTGCCTCCACCTCCCTCCTCTTCAGGCATGTGCCACCATGCCTGGTTTATGTAGTGCTGACTACTAAACTCCAAGGCTTCTTGCATGCAAGGCAAGCATTCTTACCAACTGTACTACCTCCTCAACCCCGAGTCTCTTGACTGAAGAGTGGAGAATGAGGAAGGGGAAGGGAAACTTGTCTGAATCTAGTCTCCAAAGGTTCCAGCATGGTCTCTATCAGAGATTCTCACCAGGTTTTACATTTGTGTATGAATGAATGGATAATAATCATCCTGATTTTTTAGCAACCCCCAAGAAATTCTGATACAAGTCACAATAGCTAACTCCTTCAGTCACAGGACACATAGATATGCATGTAGCAATTATATGTGATTTTTTTCTTTTTTTAACTTTAAAATATTTTATTACTTTTATTTTATGTGTATGAATGCACCCATGTCATGCAATGCCGTGGAGGTCCGAAGAGGGCTTCGGATTCCCCTGGAACTGGAGTTAAGGATTGTTCATAGCTGCCATGTGGATGCTGGTAATCGAACCCAGGTCCTCTGCAAGAGCAGTCAGTGCTCTTAACCGCAGAGCCATCTAACCAGCCCCTATATGTGATTTTTTTTCTTATCTAGTCACCCCAGATCTGTGGCAGGATTCATGCAGAAATGATATTTCTGTCATTCTATGTCTGATTCCCAGAGAGCACAAGTCCCTCCCAGTCCTCCAATAATTCTTCCTTTCTTTGTAAATCATAATTGCATTCTCAAGTTGTTCGATCTAGAAATTATTTAAACATGGGGCTGGGCTTATTGGAAATGATTTTCTAATTACAAATGAGCCTAGATAAATGTTGAATTGTATGGTGTTTCCTTCTTCTGATTTAATAGTACACATCACACTTAAGTCTTATGTTTTGTAACTGGATGAGTCATTGTAAAGGAGGATAACCTGTCCTTGTATTCCCTCCCAGAGCTCAGTATTAGATCAGGGCTGTGTGTGTGTGTGCGTGTGTGCATGTGTGTGCGCGCGTGCATACATGGGGAGGACAGAGATCAACTTTCAGATATCATTCAGAATGTCATCCACTGTGTTTTCTGAGACAGGGTCTCTTACTGGGACCTGGGATTCATCGATTCAGGTGGGTTGGCTGACCAGGGAGACCCAGAGATCCCCTTGTCTCTACCTTGCCAGTACCTGGATTAAAAGTGCCACTATGCCTGGTTTTTTACATGTGTCCTGGGCATACAACTCAGATCCTCAGGCTTGCAGAGCAAGCCCTTTACCAACTGAGCTGTCTCTGCAGCTCTACGAAATCCTTTATAATGAGTAGCTTCTGGCAGCTTATTCCAGTCTCACTGCTGCTTGATACATGGGCACATACAGTTGCATACACTGAGGTAATGTTTGAAGCCTGAGCTTTTCTTGTTAGCCCATGAATGAAACACTTTCTCCCTCTACTATTTTCAGTAAATAATTGCCCACACCACTGTCTGACCAGGTGACAAAGTCCTTTAACTTCCCTACTTGTGACCTCACATACTCAGGTAGTATTTGGATGGAGTCAATTTTATCCTATATCAGTATAATGAATAATATTAGGATATCCTATATCCTAATCTGTATATGCAACCTCCTTCTTCTGATGTAAGTTGTAGGCATGCACTTGGCCTTGCTGCTTTCCAGGACTACACTCTGTCATTTAGCCTTCAATTACCAACCACTCAACCTATCTGTGCAATCTTGGAACTATCCACCTTTATTCCACCTCATGGCACCTTGTGGTGTGGGTTTTCCGCCAAGAGGACCAGGTTGTCTGGGATGCTGGTTCCTTTCATAAAAAGAGAGAGTAATATGTGGACACACAGAAAGTCACAGGGAAGACAGCCATGTGAAGTCAGAGACAGAGAGATTTGAGCATTGCTTTTACAGGCCCCAAACATCTGGAATTTCCCAGAGACTAGAAGCAGGCAAAAAAATTTTCTTAGAGTGTTCTGGAGAAGCATGACTCTGACGACTCTTTAATTTTAGGCTTTTAGTTTCCAGACTTGTGAGTCAATTCCTGATATATCAAGTCACCCAGTTTGTGGTGATTTATTATGGTGAATCAAAGACATGAATGCAACCCATTCCCTTAGCAAAGGCTCGAACACTAGCCAAGGGCTTGGGTGGAGCTCAGTGCACAGTGCTTGCTTGGCATGCATGAAGCCCTTGGGGTGCTCTACCACCACACACAGAATAGTAACCAGGATTATACTGAGCAGGTAATGTATGCCTGGTTCTTCGTACATGTATCCTATTTGATCTGTAATCTATTAGAAGTTGGCATCATCACATCCAAATGTGTACAGATGAGGCAACTGAAACACAGAGTGTCCACTGAAGATCACGAGGCCAGTATGTGATGGGGTTATCGGGGAGGGCAAACCCAGGTCTGCCAGATTCCAGAGTACAAATTCTTTGTTGGAATCTCCAGCTCCTTGTGGTGTGGCTTACACTCAGTCCTCTCAAGAGGGTGGTAGGTCCTTAACAAGTAAATCAAATGACTTGGACTGGGATATGGCTGTCGGCAGAGTGTTTACCTAGCAGGCAAAGAGCCCTGGGTTTGAGCCTCACCATGGCATAAACTGGGTATGTTGGCACATGCCTGTAATCCTAGCCCTTGGGAGGATCAGAAGTTCAAGGTCATTCTTAACTATATAGCAAATTGGAGGCCACTCTGGGATACAAAATATTCAAATATCTTTATGTTCCAACCTTTCATGTCTGATGTATTGACCCCTTCTCAGTTATAAATCTCCCCCTCCCCCTCTTTTTTTTTTTTTTTACAAACAATTGTATCAAAGTGCTGCAGATCCCCTGGAACTGGAGTTAGAACAGTTGTTAGCTGCCATGTGGGTGCTGGGATTGGAACCTAGGTCCTCTGCAGAAGTAGTCAGTGCTCTTAACTGCTTAGCCATCTCTTCAGCCCCCCCCCCCCCTTTTTTTTTTTTTTTTTTAAGACAGGCTTTCACAATGTAGCCTGGGCTGGCCTTGAACTCTTGGTCCTCCTGCCTCAGGCCCCTGAGTGCTGAGATAACAAACATGGACCACCATGCCTGGGAAAGCGCCCCTACCCTTGTTCTGCTAATTCTCCCCACTGCTTTTCTCAGCCCCTTTCTTTCCCCCATCCCCATGGCCTGTTTAGTTTTTCTCAACCTCTGTTGTGGTCCCCAGAGCCCTGCTTTGCCCAGTGGCTTCAACCATCACTTCTCCTTTGGTAACTACCATATCTTATATACCTTGCCCTCTTCAGGGGCTTCAAACCAGCCTGGCTACCTTCTTCTTCCTGACCACCTCCCAGATGTCCCACAGTGATCTCCCATACATTATTGACCCTGAAGCATGCTTTAGGTTTGCTCTAATTATGAGACCATCTCTACCCAGCAACCACTGGCACTAAGGCTCATGTTTGCATTTGATTCCTTTCCCCCTCTTCCAAGTCAGTTTCTGAGTCTTACCCATGCATTTATCCTTCTTGATCTCCTGCAAATCTCTCTGTCTGTCTACTGTATTATCCACTGTGGAGTCTGACGCTCTCTCTTTTGATTTGTTGCAGTCACCTCCTACCTGTCATTGTCCTGACTCCAATCCACCCTTCACTAATTATTGCTACTGCCTTGTTTCTGAAAGGGACATTTCTTCCTGATGGAGAATCCAGGTGGCACAGCCAGCCTGGTGCTTCTGCATTCCATTCCTCTGTAACTGAGAGCCAGTGGCTCTGGGTTTGTACAAATACCATCTGGCGCATTCTCTAGAGCAGGTTTTCAGTCCTTTGGCATCATTGTTCCTTCTCCAGCCTTTCCAGGTGTTTCTCCCCTAATCAGTCCTCCCTGTGAAACTGTAACAACACGTGCTTATGTTCTATGGCACTTTGGAAAGCCATAAACCTTGTAGCTTGTAAGATTCTTTTGCTCCCCCAAAGTCAATTTTCACCTTCTTTGAGGCTGTGTCACCCCCACTGGTGTGATCATGGAGAACTGTTCAACCACGCTGGTCTCCAGAGTTCCCCCGTCAGGCAGCTGAGACCTTTGTTGAGGCCACATCACAATCCAGCTCTCCTGCTGGGGCATTTCCCTGCCTTCCCTGTCACAGATGTTGCTGCCAATAGCACTCCCTAGACAACTTCCTGCCTGCCAGCTTCCTGAAGAGCATGTTGTGGCAGTGCTAGGCCCTGCCTGGCACAGAGGTGGGTGCCATGAATGGGAGTGCCACCCTCTGAGTTCCTGCCAGCTCCTGGGTTGCCTCACCTCTTGCTTGCTATGCACCCTGGGTGCTTTCCTCTGCTCCTGAGCGCCTCTACTGACTGCCTGCCTTTCCATGGTAGGCCGTGGCTTCTTGGTGCTGTGTGGTATTCTCCATGAGCCCCTGCTGGCACTGACCTCACTGCGCTGGCACAGAGCAGGTGTGAATGGTGGCTGGTCTGCCTGCCCATCCTGAGTCAGAGAACAAGCACTTCCCAAATCCAGGCTCTGTCCCACTGTATCCAACAGCGCTCATTTATCAGTTTCTTGATTTTGTTAGAAACTTGTCATTGTTGCTAAGCATTTGTGCTTGGGGGGGGGTGGTCTACCATTTCTAGTGGTTTAGGATAAATAGATAACATTGGACTTGGCTGATGGGAAGCACTGGGTGACTTTCTAGGAGCAGCCTGCATGTGCTCAGGGCAGTGATTTGCCTGGGGAGCTCCCACCACTGAGCCTGTATCCCTCCTCCAGAGGCTGACTCAGGAAGTTTTAATGCACAGACAGCTTTAGGAGCCATTGGGTTGGGGGACTCTTGGATACTGAGACAGCAGAACTAGTGTGGACCATCTATCCTCACTTGTAGCCTTGGAGGGACAAGAGTGCAAGGAAAATTATGCAGGGGGATAGCAAAAAGGTGAAGTTTGGTCCATTTGCTTACAAGATGGGGCCTTAGGAATCATGTCAGCTGGAAGAAATGTTCCAGGAAGCATAAAGATTGAAGCTGAGAAGCTGAGAGAAAAGTTTCTACAATAACCCTTGGAAGGAATGACTCTGTGGCTCTGACAGAGGGCTTTATTTTAGGAGGGGAAAGGTCACACTCTTTGTAAGACAGAAAGTTCTTTGATGTGACCCAGCAGAGGCATGTTAAGCTTTTCATGGACTCTGGGCATTATAGCTTTGAGGTCTCCTTTCCTGAAAAAACATTCTATGGTCACAGGATTTGAAGGCATGGCAGGAGAGTAGGGACTGCAGACCAAGTCACTGAGATTAGCATAAGAGAAAAGTCAGTTGACGGAAGATTGGGCCGCCTTCCACACCTGGGCTGCATATAACAAACAGGAAGCCAGAGAAAAATCCTCCATCGCAAACAGGAAAGACAGGTGCTATGTAAATGGCAAATAAAAGGTCATACACCTCATGATCCAAAAATTTACTGAGTGTCTGCTCTTTCCCAGCTCTCTAGCTGGCTCCCATTCTTGGAAGGGCCTTTCTCCTTAATAAACTCTGTTTCTAGTTCTACCCATGTGTTCCTGACGTAGTTCCTCCTCCTAGAGCTGGAGAACCTGGAAACGTCAGTGAGAGCAACGCCAAACTAAGATCCATGCCCATCACAAAGACAAATATCACATAGTAAAACATACTATAATAAAATATTTTCTCCAATTTAAAGAGTTCATCTTTTCGCAGATATCAAACATTTTGGGGCCCTGGCTAATGAGCCACCATGCCTGAAAAGCAACTAAAAGGAGAGTTTAGTCCACCATTCCATCATACCTGCAAGAGTTCCTGAGGGCCCTCATCTGTAGAGAGAACTGGCAGAGCCAGGGAAGAAAGGAGAGATTTGGAAAAGCTGTTGGCAGAGGAAAGAGGGTGTTTCTGAGAGGGTTGCCAAGCAACAGCGGACTCGGAAGCAGGGAGGTTGCTGAGTGGGCCTCACTCTGGAGCCCATCCATGCTGTTTGTAGAATAATCCTGTGGTACTTGGTGCTCCTGGGGGATGGTGCCCAGCAGATGCTCTAGAAAGACACCTCCGCACTACACCAGGCACCCCTCCCAAACCAAATGGGATTATTTCTTTCCTGAATAGTCCATTGTCTGCCTCTGCTGCCTACAAAATGAACTAAAATCCCTTGAGTATGGCACAGAAAGCATTACAAAAATAAAACATTTTTATTTTCCAACATTCTGAAAGTAACAATGCTCATGAAAGAAAATCTGGAAAGCAGGAGGGAATAAAGATGAAAAGTAAACATTCCCACAGTCTCTGCCCATAAACAACAGTGGCTACTTACTATTCAAGGGTCCAGTGTTTAACCTCTGTGCATCTGGGATCACTCCACCTACTATGGCTTAAGGAGCCACGTGATGGTCAGGCAGCAGCAACAGAACTGTGCCAGGTAAAGGACACGTGGACCCCTGCTACTCTGTTCCTGTCTGGTCCCCGGAGGGAGGAACATCGAGTTGGAATGGAATCTGAGCTTCTGGGTTGGGAGGAGGGAGCAAGCACTCTAAGACCTTTTTAATTTGGCTGCAACCTTTGATTTAATGTGATTTCCTGTCATATGTGGCCCTAAACCAGTAGAAGACACAACACCTGCTGGTTCTCTGGCATCCTGACACCTCTGAGTTCTACACTGGTTTTTCTTTAGCTTTAGAGTCAGGCCCTGCTTCACTCAAAGCCCAGTGTGAAGAGGGTATCTACCAAACCCACAATATTGTCTCATGCTGTTCCCTGGAGGACCTTCCAGCGTCTCTCCTATCACTGCCACCTCACAAGTGACACAAAAACTGTGAGACTGAAGGTCTCTCTCCCTAAGGACAAGATCAGAGCTTGTCTAACCTGGTGACCTTTTTGTAAACTCTGTGCAGTCCCTGAAAATATTACATTTATTTTTTATGAATTGTGCTTTATCTTGTTATTTAAGAAAGTATAAAAGGAAGCTAGGCATAGCGGTGCATGCCTATCATCCCAGCATTTGGGAGGCAGGGGCAGGAAGGTCAGGGGTTCAAGACTACCTAGTAAGTTTGAGGCTATGCTGGGCTACCTGAGACCATCTACCAAAAAGAAAGAGAGGGAGAGGGAATAAGAAGAGGAGGAGAAGGAAGAAGAGAAGGTAGAGGAAGGAAGGAAGGAAAATAGGAAGGAAGGGAGGGAGGAAGGGAGGGAGGGAGGGGAGGAGGGAAGGTGGGGGGGACAAGTGCCTGGAATATAAACTAGCATAAATTATAGGTAGGTGTATTAAAAGGAAGGAAGAAAACAGAAGCAGCGAAGTGAAAATGAAAAGCCAATTATAATTGCAAATGATCTCTGCCACCCTAGCTTTAAGAGGGAAAGCATTTGGCATTGAGCCTTAGATCAGCTAAAGTGAAAGGATCTCTTCTAGAACACACAATTTGGTTTCCATGCTGGACTACGGTGGAAAGGAGGGACAGTTAATTAACCAATTCTTCTTGGAATCAAGATTAAATGGAAATTTCTCCCCAGGGCTTATAATACAGAGGATTTTGTATGGCTGGATGAAACAGGTTTTCTACTGCTATACAAGAAGCTGCTGCAAAGCTTGGTGACAAAGACAATGTTGTGCCTCACGGCTCTGTGGATAAACTTGACCAGAGGTCTCCACATGAAGTACTCTGTTAGGCTATGGTAAGATGTGGCTGAGTTGATGTCTGAAGGTGTCTTCCCTCAAATGTATGGTATTTCAGCTGGGACAACTGGAGGATCTGGAGGTTGGTACAACATCTCTCTCCATGTACACACTGTATTTAGATAGCTCAAGCTTCCTTACAGCATGGCTACTGGCTTTCCCCATAGGAAACAAAGCAACTGAGTCAGGACGAACTTGGAACTTAGCTTAGGATTCAGCCTTGGAGGGCTCCCAGAATCACTTCTACATGTTTTATTAATCAGACGGATTGAGGAATGTAGCTTATTGATATAGCGCTTGCTTAGAATGCATAAAGCCCTGGGTTCAATCCCCAGTACTGGAAAACAAACAAGCAAACAGAAAAAGAATGGGAATACTCACACTGCCCTTGATGGTAACTAGCTGGCTGTGGTAACATGTCTGTAATTCTAGCACTCAGGAATCTGAGGCAGGAGGATTATAAATTAGAAATTAGGCTGGGCTAAATAGTGAGTCCTAGGTCAGTCTGGATCTACATAGGAAGGCAGCCATCGGCAAACCCAGTTTCAAGGGACAGAGAAATAGAATAAACTTCTCAGTGAGGGGAGAAGTTATGTAGGGATGGAAGGAGCCACAGGCCATCTGGCATCTTGGAGCCAAGCTGTCTCTATCCTACTCAAAACCCTGAGGACATGTGAGCCTTCATAGACTGTTTCTCCTCCACCTTTTTAGCATAATCTACGACAACAATTTATTCATAAATATTTCCTTTCATTTGATAAATATTCATTGAATATACATCATGAAATTCAGTAGAAAGTGGTAGTTAGATCTAGGTTGAATCTAGACTTTTCTACTTACCCATGCTATAACTTTAGAAATGGTTTGACGTCACTATGACTGTTTCCTCATCTACAACAGAAGAGAATCATAGTATATATTTCATAAATATGGCTGGGCAAACAAACTGTAATACCTGTAAAGTGCCTGTACCAATACATCCATACTCAAGCACAGTAATTACTCCTAAACATTCGTTTCTGTCATTATTGCCAGCCCTACTGTAATCATTATATGCCTGACACTATGATTTGCAGACAGCATAAAGCATGAGTGGAATGGAATTTTCTGGAAACAGGCAAAAATTCTGTGGTCTGTGCCAGTCTGCTGCAACTTCACAATCCTCGAAGGAAGACAGTAGCAGGCCTGTGGTGAGCCATCACTCAGTGCCAAGTGCTGAATCCTGTGTACATATTCTTACCTCCTGTCCTAACAAGCCCAAGTCCACCAGGCAGGCCAGTCATGTGCCCAAGTTCACCCAGTTTTTAACTGACAGAGCTCAGAATTCATTCCAAGTTCTTTGTCTCTGTTTGGCCTTAAAAGTTAAGCAGAATTTTTTGTTTTGTTTTGTTTTCTTGGTTTTTATTTTTATTTTTTCAAGACAAGGTCTCATGTAGATCAAACTGTCCTCAAACTAGCTATGTAGCCAAGAATGACCTTGAATTTCTGATCCTCCCATGTCCACCTCTAAGTGTTGGATTATAAGTGTATGGCCAGTCTGCATAGCACTGGGGATCAAACTCTGGACTTCATGCATGCTAGACAACAACTCTACCAAATGAGCTATATCCATAGCCCTAAATAAATTTTTTGTGTACCTTTTATTATAGACTGGAGATTGGTCACAAGGTACTGAAAAGTTTGCTCATCATCCTTAGATTTTGATCATTTTACAAGGTATTTTCTCCCCAGAGGTATTGCTAGCCCTTTTTACAGGTGGGAAACAGCTTCAAAGAAGTGGTTTTCTTCTCCAACAAATGAGAATTTAAATCCAGGTCTATCCCACTTTCCAAGATTGACTCCTCTACTGAACTGAACCCCTGCCCATCTGTGAAATTTACTGATAGGAATGGAGTATATAAAGATGATGAGATGAGGGTCCCAGCTCTTCACTGATCTGTATAGCACGGGGTTGGTGCTCTGACCTGGGAAGGAGATCAGCAAAGAGCACACAGCATAGTGACCACAGGGATGAGGGGTAGCAGGTTGCATACTGAAGCACCAGGAAGAACATCCATGCCAAGATTCACCACAAGACTGGGATCAGGAAGAGCATCTGCGTGCCAGGTAGAAGAACTGTGGGAAGGCATCTGTGTTGGGGAAGGGAAGATGCAGTAGAAGAGGATGCTGTAGAGAGAGAAGGGCCTGCCCCTCTTGAGCATAACACAGTGACACGTAGCTGATAAGATGGGAAGATGTTCCTAGGTAGTCTAGGACAGCAGAAGTAGAAATGTCAGGAGAGATTAAGCAACAGACAACTGTGAAGTCAGGCCCGTCATGGAGGGCACATCCTCAGAGAAAGGAGAAGACCTGAGCTGGCCAGCTGCAAAGCCATTCCTCCCAGAACACCAAAGCACATGCTTGTGCCAGGCAGGTGCACTGGCAAGGGTCCTTCAGAGACTCAAACCAACAGGGCATATGATGTCAAGTAGATGAGTGGAGATTGTGGGCTCAGCTGAGCCATCCCATGACCTGCTGACTGTGAGACAGTGATGTCATTCAGTCCAGAGCTCTGAGGCCAAAGTCTAAAGCTAGAAGTTTGTGGGGAGGTGTTGCTAATGGGAGGGACTTCACCTTTCTTCCACATTTTTCTATCCAGGCCCTCAAAAGATGGGATGATCTTGCCCACATCTTCTTTACTAAGGCTGAGAAGTAAAGACCGCACAGCTGAACGTGGTGGCACATGCCTTTAATCTCAGCACTCCGGAGGCAGAGGCAGGCAGATCAGTTCCAGGCCATTATGGTCTCAAGTTCCAGGCCAGCCATGACTACCTAGTGAGACGACTCAATAACAAAGAAACAAACAACACACACACACACACACACACACACACACACACACACAGAGAAGGTTCTACCAGCTATTGGAGCATTCCATAGCTGGATCAAGTTAGCATATAACAATAACTATTACAGCAGCACCAGCATTGAAAAGGTATCACTTGAGTATGGAAATGGGATGTGTGTGCATAAGAGAGAGACAGAGACAGAAGAAACATTTGTATGTGTTTGGCATGATGGGGTCTTTATTAGTTTTTTAATGTCAATACTAAGAAAAATGTAAAACTTATAGAACATCTGTATATGTCAGAAATAGCCAAGAACAAAACCAAACCTCCCATAATCCCATTAGCTTTTTTTCCTTTCCTAATACTCAAGATTGGAAACAGGGCCTCCTGTGTGCTAGGCAAGTGCTCTACGACTGAGCTACATCCATCCCCAGTCCTCTTTACTTTCTATTTTGAGACAGGACGCAACTCTGTAACCAAGGCAGGCCTTGAACTTGAGATATTCCTGTCTTAGCCACCCAAAAAACTGGGATCACAGGCCTAGCCCTATTAGCTTTTGATATAATAATTTTATTCTGTATTTAAAGTATATTTACTTAGTGTATGTATTTAGTGTTCTGTGTTTACTCAACATATCTTCCTGTAATAATCACAGCCCTGTTCCAGCTTAAGTGGCACATCTAGCCTATTGTCTGCATGTGCTCTTACGTGCATCTTTCTCTTTGAAGTCCTCGAATTTTTTTTTGCTCTTATAAACTATTCTGCTCTAGGCATCCTAGTGTTGAATATCTCTGTGAAAAAGGAATTGTTTCTTTTGGCCTAGTTCCAATGACTGGATTGAGAGACACATTTGGTATATTTTTAAGCCTTTTGATATACAGTTTCTTTCCAGAAACTAATACCAAGTAGCACTTCTGCCAGAAAATTGTGAGTGCTCCCATTCCTCACACCAGCAGAGCCTACTTCATTTTCATTTTGTTGCCAGAGTTGGAGTTGATGATCGTGGATAAAAATACAATTATTAAAAAGTTTTTATAGCCGCGTATGGCGGCATATGCTTTTAATCCCAGTACAGGCAGAGACAGGCAGATCTCTGTGATAATGAGGCAAGCCTATTCTACACAGCAAATTCCAGGTCAGCTGGGGCTACAGGAAGATTCTCTCTCTCTCTCTCTCTCTCTCTCTCTCTCTCTCTCTCTCATCTCTCTCTATCTCTATCTATCTATCTATCTATCTATCTATCTATCTATCTATCTATCTATCTATCTATCTAATTTATTTTGTGTGAGGGGCAAGAGAATCATGGCATTCATGGAAATCAGAGGACAATTTGCAGGAATTGGTTCTCTCCTTCCACTGCATGGATCCTGCAGATTGAACCCAGGTCATTAGGTTTTGCAACAGGAGCCTTAATCTGCTGAGCCAACTCACTGACTCTCGAAATGAAGTTTTAAATTTGCTTTAAAAAAAAAATTATTGACTCGGGAGCTGGAGAGATGGTTTAAGAGTTAAGAGCACTTACTGCTCTCACAGAGGACCAGGGTTTAGTTCCCAGCAACCACATGATGGCTTACAACCGTCTATAACTCCAGTTCCAGAGGATCCACCACCCACTTCCTGCCTCAGGCTCCTGCATGCACGTTGTGTACATAAACTCATGGAGACTCAACACACATAAATTTTTAAAAATCTTTTCTAAAAAAGGAAAGATATGACTCCAAACATTTTCCATATGCTTATTGGTCATTTCTATACGTCATTAAAATTTTTTAAAGGTTTTATTTTTATTTTATGTGTATGACTGTTTTGCCTACATGTATTTAAGTGTGCCTGGTATACTAGTTACTTTTCTGTTGCTGTGACAGAAATGCTATGACCAAGGGAACTTATAAAAGAAGAGTCTATTTAGTTTACAGTTCCATAGGGGCAAGAGTCCATTGTGGCGGCAGAGGTAGCTGGAACAGGAGCAGATCAAGACTGGAGATCTAACAAGGCTTAAGAACTCTCTTAAGAACTCTCCTCCCAGTGACATGCTTCCTCCAGAAGACCTAAGACTTCCCCAAACAGCTTCACCAAGTGGGGACAAATGTCTAAATACTTAGAGCCCATGGGGGCCATTCTCATTCAAACCAACATACCTGGTGTCTGTAGAAACCTGAAGAAGCCACTAGATCCCTTGGAGCTGGAGTTAAGGATGTTAGCTATCATGTGGGTGCTGGGAACTGAACCTGAATTTTCTGCAAGAAAAGTTATTGCTCCTAACTCCTGAGCCATCTCTCCAACTCCCACCCCTGACTTTTTGATAATGAATTTGTAACACATTTTTGCACAGTTTGTGAAAATCCTAGACTAAAACAATCTAATTTTTATTATGAAAAACTTCAAACATATATAGAAACAGAGAATGATATATATCAAATGCCCTTATACACATCAACTTGTGGTCCAGATTCAGGATTATCAGTTCACAGCTAATCAATCTTGTTTAACACCTATCTATCACCTTCCTATGACTTTTTCAGCAGTTAATCTTCAGCATCTTATTTCATCAGTAAATATTTCAGGATGTGATACCTAGAAATGTACGCAGTATAAGAAACATTAAATATGTTTCTGTCAAACACTGTAAAACTTTGGTTTAGGACAAGGAATTCAAATCCTTTAATCACCCCACATCCTGTAAAACTTTTATGAAAAAGCCCTGCTGCATGGCCAGATCCTGATGGTCTGGGGTGGCTGAGACCTTTCCCTTTCGGCCAACTCTTTTCCCCTTCTTCATTTCCTTTATACTGATTCTTTTAAAACTAGTCAACTATGAAAGACTGTGAGGTCAGACCCTAGCCAAAGGGGAAAAGACATAGTACTCTTGGGTTAGGGATAAAAACTTACCAAATGTCCAGGTCGGGTGTGTTTGCTCCGTCCAAATGACATAACACACTCTTTTGCAAAAGTAAAAGCTTTCACTTTGCATGTTTTTGTGTACATCAGTGGGGTCCTTAAACCTCAGATTTAAACATTTCAGTATGAGATGACTGGAAATGTATATAGTCAAATCATTTTTTTTCTTTTGTTGGCGTTTCTGCTCTTCATATTATGTTTTAAAAAATCAACTATATTTTCTGTTTTTCCAGTTGTCTTTAGTTTCATTTAAAAAATGCTCTAATCAGGGCTGGGTAAGTGACTTAGTAAAAGGTTTGCTGCTCAAGCATGAAGACGTGAATTTGGATCTCAGCACCTACAAAAAGGTTAGGCATGAGGTTGTACATCGGTAACCTAAGTGCTAAGATGGGGTGGAGGGAGTGAAGTAGAGACAGGCAGATCCCTGAAGCTGGCTGGTCAGCCAGTATAATCAAATGAGTGAGCTATAGGTTCAATGCAAGATCCTGTCTCAAAATGCAAGGTGGAGAGCTACAGTAAGACACTTGATGTCAACTTCCAGTCTCCACAGGCAAAAGCATGGACATTCCAACCTGTTCACACAAATATACATACACAGGGGACAGAAAGGTAACTCAGTGGTTAGGAGCTCATGTAGAGGACCAGAGTTTGGTTCCCAGCACCCACCCATGTCAGGCAATTCACAGTCACCTATAACTCCAGCTCAGGGGAATCTGACATCTGGCCTCCAAACTTACCTGCACTCATGTGCACATACCCCCATACAGACATACAAATACACATACTTAGAAATAAAGCAAATCTTTTTTTAAAAAAGCACACACACACACACACACACACACACACACACACACATACACTGCTTTGGTCTTTGGATACATCAGTACTGAAACTTATTTCAAATATTTAACCAACTGAATAAGTTAATGCATCCTCACAGGGTTGAAACATAACTTCATCCTCTGTGAAATGCTTTTCCACTGCTTGGTCAGTGTTTTCTCTGGTTTTAGGCTGGCATTACTTTTCTCTTCATTTTTTGGAGTATATATTTAATATTTGTTGTTGTAAATTCCCTGGAACAATGTTAAAAATCAGTCATTCATGTATTGTGTTTTAATGCACAACTATCCAAAATTCTGGGGGTAGGAAGGAAAGATCTTAAAATTGATGCCCTGGTATTCATTATATGATGAAATTACATTTGCAAGCTCAGCACATATGAGGTTATTCCTTCCCATTCTCTGCTTTAAGTTACTTAATAACTAAAAATTTATTTAATCACGTCCAATCTAAACATTTTATTATATCTTTGCACATTAAGAAAACTAAGCAATTAGAAATTACCAGAAATTTAATTCCAATCAATTAACAGATGTGCTTTAAGTTCCCAAGATTTGTTAGGGCACAATGCTTGGTCCTTCTGACTACAAAAACGAGGGGGACACAGGCCCCATCTTTAAGCAGCTCAGCAACTCCAAATCCTGTCATCAATTTCAGAGGCTCTGGGCCCCCTGTGAAGAATCCCATGAATAGGGGACAGGATGAGACTCCACAGAAAGGCAGGCTGCAGGACGCAGCCATCTGTGGAATGGCTTCACTTAAGGGGACTGTGAAAACACAACTCCACAGGCTCATGTGCTTTATTTCTTTCAATCCTTATCTCCCAGGTACATTCTCAGCATTCTGTGGCTCTGGGAGCTCTCCCCAGCTGGGTTCCAGTGACCTCATTTACAACACTTTGGGTAAGAGCCCTCCAACAGAAAAGGGTTGTCAGGAAAGGTTTTTTGCCTCCAAAAGCTTTCAGCTGAATGGTGGGCCCCTCACAGATCCCTGGGAGGCCAACATAGCTCCCTGGGAGTTTCAGCACAGACCCCTGAGAGGCGTCTCAAAGTAACCTGTGCCCTATTTTAAAAATCACAAACTTTTCACTTCTTCCCATTTCAGATGTGTTGGTTAAATGGGTATATCCTTAAAAGATTCCTCCATTATTAGTCATACTCCAATATTTGTCTATGCAGAAACAAGCAGGTTTTAGGCATAACTATTCCATTCTTGATCAACACAATGCTCTCTTTATCCTTTTTGAGAAAATGCGTAAGAACAAAGTAAAATTTGTTGCTTCTGATTGCTGCATCAGTTAATGCTACATTAAGTTACAGGTAACAAGAAAACAAAAAAACCAGGCCAGGGGAGGGGAGAACAGTAGGACACTAAAATATTTCCTTTTTGTCATATAACAGTCCAGACAGGGCCAGAACTGGAAGTTATTCAACAGTGCCATAAAGAATCTAGAGTTTAGGGCCAGCGGGTAAAGGCCCCTGCCACAGAGCCTGAGGACCTGAGTTCAAATAGGGACCCACACGGTGGAAGAGAACCAACTCCTTCAAGCTGGCTTCTAACCTCCAGAAGCACACACACCTCTCTCTCTCTCTCTCTGCTCCCTCTCTCTCTCTCTCTCTCTGCTCCCTCTCTCTCTCTCTCTCTCTGCTCCCTCTCTCTCTCTCTCTCTCTGCTCCCTCTCTCTCTCTCTCTCTCTGCTCCCTCTCTCTCTCTCTCTCTCTGCTCCCTCTCTCTCTCTCTCTCTCTGCTCCCTCTCTCTCTCTCTCTCTCTGCTCTCTCTCTCTCTCTCTCTCGCACATCCACACATACACACACACACACACACACACACACAAATAAATAAATGTAAAAAAAATCTAGACCTTTAGACTTTTTCTTCCTGTACCACTTCTTTAGGTGTGAAAATCAATCCCATGATTACCAACAAAGACTGCAGTCCACATGGAACAAGCATCACTGAGTCCAGCTCTGGGCTGGGGATATGGCTTAGTGGTTCTGCCAGGATGTTCTCTACCACTGGGCAGAATCATGTCATGAGGTCAAGAAGAAAGGCTGAGGGATTGTGGGTCTTAACCCTATGCACTGCCACTGAGGACAAAATCTGGACTTTGTGTACAAGAAAGATGGGGAGGCCGCCACATCTCCTCAGCCACAGAATACATGGACACGACCCACAAAGGGTGATGCTGGCATGGGTGTAGGTGGCTTCGTCTTTCTCAAGGACACACTGTATGAATGCTGTCCACACAGGAAGAAGCAGGCTTGGTCTACAGAGACGTTCACCACATTACTCATTCATATCAAGTTAATTAACAATTTTCAAGCACCTTGTCTATGTTTGTCATGGGGAGAACAATGAAAAACAAAACAGATGTAGTCCTAGGCTTTACACAGCATCCCATGTCAGACTGAACCAAGAAAGAAGTCAAACAGGACAATGTAGCTGATTCCATTCTGACACAGAAGACATTTTCTTAAAATATTTATTTTCAAATTCTGTGTATATGTGTGGGTATGTGCACGTGAATGCAGGTGCCTGTGGAGACCAGCAGCATTGGATCACACTAGAGCTGGAATTATAGGTGGTTGTGAGCCTCCCAGCATGGATGCTAGGAACCGAACTCAAGTCTTCTACAAGAGCAATAGGCACTCTTAATCCCTGAGCCATCTCTCCAGCCCACAAAAACAGTTTTTAAGCATGAGTGTTCTACTCTTCTCATGAGTAATACATGGGTCATTCTTTCCATATTAATACAGTTTTTATAAATCATCCTAATCTTGAGCAACTCAGCACCCAACAGACTAACATGAAAGACAACATTGAAGATGTTATGGGCAGTGTGAAATAGTAGAGACCAATGCCTGCAGCTACTTGGTATGTTGTTCAGCTCAGCATCCCTAGCTGGTGGGTTGGGATAGATTTGTTTCAGCAGCAGTGACAACCCCACACATGGCTTTGACCATGAACTTTCCCTTCACATTTCCCAGTCAGTTCAGTGACTGACTCATGCTAAGGACCCAACAAATATACTTGCTGACCTGAACTCAAAGTTACATCTCACTCTGCTAGAATGGTAAGAATTACACAGGAATTGTTTAAGGTGAAATTAGACGGCTGGAAATTCCTGACCTTTGCATTTTGGAGTTATTCTCTATGCTGTACATTAATGTTTCCCAACCAATATGCCAAGGTATACTACTGCATCTGTGGACTTGCATACCTAAAGATGGTGGTACAGACAGTTTAGCATTCATACCGCTAGAAAGTTTTTGCTAAGGGTCTTTTACACACTAGGTATGCTGAAAAACTGAATGTGTCAGTCCCTGGGTGGCATGTCTTCTTGGTGGGCCATACAAATTCTACCCCTGGCTCTATATGGCAGGAGTGAGCAAGGCTTGCTTTCTATGGTACATAGCTCAATTTAATATTCACATAAACATGAATGCACATACTTTCCCAGAGGGCCTCCCTCTGCATAGCCTCTTAAGAGGACAAAAAAAAAAAAAAAAAAAAAAAAAAAAAAAAACCCACCCAAAACAAAACAAACCAAACCCCCAAAATAAAAAGGCTTTTTATTTATTTACTTATTAGTATTACATGGACTCATACACACAAATCCATTGTGGAAAGAGAGAGAATCTAAACTTCAATTTTCCCAACAGTCTGAACACTGCCACCAGACCGTCATCTGGAATATAAACGCCCTCTTTCCCATCAGCAGCACAAAGTGTACTTGAGACTCTTCAGCTCCCCTTTCACAACCTGTGTGCTATTCTATCCTTATCAAGTCAGGTGGGAGGGGTGGTGTTGGAGAAAGACTGACCGAGAAGAGGCTGGACCCTTGTTTAATCTCAGTCCCCTAAATTCTATTCTTGCTCTCCATTAATTTAGGATGTAATGCACTTAGCTTCTGCTCCTCACAGAAATACCACCACCAATCCAGGACTCAAGACCATTGCCTAAGGTGGGCAAAATGGCCCTGTGGATAAAGGTACATGCTATATTGTCTTATCTTTTGTAGCTCTGACATCCAATCCAGTGGGTAATGCCAGCAGGAAAAAGCTCACACACCCATCTATGGAATGTAAGAAACAAGCAGGCAAAATATACCAACATGTAGCAACTCACAAAATTTCCCTAAAAAAGGAACTCAGGGTCCAGAAGCTAATCCCTGCTGAGGGGTGAAGAGTTTTACTACATGTAGCTTTAAAACAGACTTAAAAATGGATCGGCTGCGGGGTGTGGTGGTGCACGCCTTTAATCCTAGTACTTGGGAGGCAGAGGCAGGCAGATCTCTGTGAGTTCAAGGCCAGCCTGGTCTACATAGTGAGTTAAGACCAAAAGAAAAAAAAAAAAAAAAAGGATCTGCTGCACAAGCTTTTAGAAACTATGTTTAGTGGGTCCAAAACAACTAACAATTGTTTTAGTGAAGGCATGGGCTCTGAAAAGCCAGTCTTCAAGACTACAGAAGTCAGTACTGGTAAATTCATTTAGATGAGGGGGTCAAAGGCCTTCTTTTGTAAATACATAGATGGATGAATGGATGAATGAATGAATAAATAAATATATATAAATAAATAATAATTGCAATTCTTGGGCCATCTGTAACAGGTCTGGAGTGCTGACTGCCGACTCTGGCTGTGGTACAGGAAGTACAGGTGCCCCTCCTGTCTGTCCCTGAAAGGGAAGCCGGGTGCCAAAGCCCAAAGGAAAGGGCAGAGGCTCTGGGATTGGGTACCAGGCTACGCGTGGTTTAAAGGCCCTGAGTGCTATATTTGGAAAATCACTTAAAGGTGACTGCCAAGACCACAGTGAATTATAGTCGTTGTAAGCTGGGTTTCATGATTAAAACTCTGGAGCCAGAACAATTCTAGAGAAACTAACACTGTAAAGGACACGGTCTTGCCAGTTGGCACCACGTGGGGCAGAAATGACCACATCAACACGGCTCAGTGTAAGCCCAGGAGGCCCTGCTGTAATAGCTGTGATAGAGTGATGGACTTAAAAAGTCATTCTCCCAGAAGGGCAAGTGTTGCTATACACACATACACAACAGCAGCCTACAAGTGCCCAAGGTGGTCCTGCACGGTTAGGGTTTTGAAACTATTGAAAAAGTTGCATGCCTGGGAACCTCAGCAATTGGAGGTGGAGGCAGGAGGATCAGGAGTTCAAAGCCAATCTGTGCTAAATTTTCTGACAATTGAAAGAGATAAAAAAGGATAAATAGACACCAAGAGCCAAATATTATGAGTTCATTCAAATCCCTTTCCCCCAGTATTTTTCTTCTCCGTAGATTCCCAATAACTCCCAGCCAGGACAGAAAGTTGGAGAAAGGACTCCAGCGATACCTGCTCACCTCTCCCTCAGGATTCGCCCAGGGCTCCCCGCCCCTACAGAGCCCGAGCCCCGCCCAGACGCGCCTAGCCCCTCCCCAGAAGCGGGTGCCCGCCCACCACGGGAAGCTCCGCCCAGACGGGGGAACCCGGCCCCAGACCAGGCGGCCGTTTAGGCGCGCTAGCCCCGCCCACAGGTGGGGG
>NW_008355786.1:601496-608609 GCF_000622305.1 Nannospalax galili | reverse complement strand
CGGCCCCGGCCCCGGCCCCGGCCGCACAGCCGACCCCGCCGGAGGAAGGCGCGGGCCCGGGCGCGTGCAGCCTGCACCTGAGCGAGCGCGCCGACTGGCAGTACTCGCAGCGCGAGCTGGACGCCGTGGAGGTCTTCTTCTCACGCACCGCCCGCGACAACCGGCTGGGCTGCATGTTCGTGCGCTGCGCGCCCTCCAGCCGCTACACGCTGCTCTTCTCGCACGGCAACGCGGTGGACCTGGGCCAGATGTGCAGCTTCTACATCGGCCTGGGCTCGCGCATCAACTGCAACATCTTCTCCTACGACTACTCGGGGTACGGCGTGAGCTCGGGCAAGCCCTCCGAGAAGAACCTCTACGCTGACATCGACGCCGCGTGGCAGGCGCTGCGCACCCGGTGAGCCCGGGGCCGCGGGTAGGGTGCGGGCGTCTCGACCCGGGCCAGTGCACTGGCTCGGGATCGCCAGCCCTCAGGGGCTGGGGAACTCCGACTCCGAGGGTCCTGCCTGCTCTCACTGGCCGGCGCGGTCTGAAGCCTTTGTGGCTCTGGTTAAACGCACGTGGCTGCCATGGGGGTGCTGACAGTACCGGGCAAAACCAACTTGGTTCGGGTTGAGTTGTGTGATGAACTAGTCCCAAGACCCTAGAAGTCTTCAGGCAGAAGTGACCTTGGTGTGTTAAGGTTTTCCTTCCCCTCTGAAAGCTGGGGCGAGACGGTGACCTCTAACAGACTTTCCACCTGGAAAGTGTCCCTGGGGCGGTGTCTGAGCGGCCGCGAGGCCGAGGAGGGTCGGGTGTGGTGAGAACTTTGCCTCCTGGTGGGGCAGACTAGCCGACACCAGACAATCAGGAAGTTAGCTGATGGTGCCACCTTCCCGGAGCCGCACAGCATGTTCGATTCTTACTGGTGTTAGGGAATCTCTTGACCTTGAATTAGCATTCATAGAACTGTGAAGTGTTTGTTGAGGGTCTTCTACGTGCCAGGCACACATTGATCATGGTCCGAGGATAGACCAGGTGAAACAAGGAAACGACTCGAGTTTTATTCTGAACTTAGACAAACGTCTGGTTGGTGGGCAAGTCAAGTAAGTGACTTGCCCAGCTTTGGTGCCTGTGACCTTTCTTACCTACCCTGTAGCAGAGATGGCAACATACTTGAGGTTCTGTCTGTATTGGCTTGGGTTTCTTTAGAGTAAGACAGTAAGTACTCTTATTGCTAGAGACCTTTGTATAGTTTTCGTGTAAAGTCTTTTTCCTGGACTCATGCACATGGCCAATAGTAATGACTGTTTCCGTATGTGTGGTACATATGTTCATAAATTACTCATTGTGCTTCCGGAAAAATGGCTTGTGCAACAGGGAAGTACTTAGTATGTACTCTCTTCGTTGTTTGGGGTGTCCTGAGGGCTCAGGAGGGGATGTCCTCATTTGGAGTATAGCTTCTGGAAAGTGATGTAGGCAGGTAGACTGGGTCTTGGGCTGATGGACTGGGTGAGAATCCACAAGTAGTTATATGCCACCTGTTTCAAGAAAGGGTTTCAAAAGTAGGCCTCACAGTGAAGCTGGGTGTGACAATAGAGGAATGCTTGTAATCCCAGCACTCTGGAGGCGGAGGAGTGCCACAAGTTTGAGGCTAGTCTGAGTTACATAGGGAGCTCCAGGTAAGACCTTTTCTGAAAAATGGGGAAGGAGATGACTGAAATGTGGGCCATGGAGATGGCTCAGTGAGTAGCTGGTCCTGGGGAACAATATTAATGACTCAAGTTCCATCCCTATAGCTCAAGTAAATGTGGCAGGAGAGAACTGACTCCACAAGATTGTCCCTGACTTTGACATGAGTGCTGTGGCATGTTTGCCCATGCATATAGTAATGCACACAGATACACGTAACAATTATAAGAAAAAGTATGTGTCACACAATCTCTTGGACTTCTAGAAACTTGCCATTAGTGTTGATATTAAAAATGATACCTTTTAATTAGTACCAGATTAAAAAAAAAAGAAAGTAAAACATAAAAGTCCTGCCTTCAGTAGGCTTTCTTATAAAAATTCCTACAGAACATTGCTCCTGTGTGGGTCCGTCTATTAAAATGAAAGCTTTTTATAGGGTTGACCCTTCACCCCGAGTGTGGTTGTGTCTATTTTACCACATAGGTGAGGTGCAGTTACTTCCTACTGTCTGTTTTTATGTAAGAATCATTATTTTGGGGTAATGTTAAAATTTGAATTGCCTGGTGATACCTCTAAATTTTGCTTGTGATTTAAAACTACACTAGAACTTATATTTAAAATGAGTAAGACTCTTAGTTTTTTGAGACAGGGTCTTATATATCCTAATCTGATCTCAAGCTCACTATGTGGCTGAGAATGACCTTGACTTCCTGCCTCCTCTTCCCAAGTGCTGAGATTACAGGTGTGAATCACCACACCTGGCAGAATTTTAGAATTTGAAGGCACCTCACAAATCCTCTTGTTCTGTAGTTTCCCAACCTTTTAAACTGACGCTATGGTAAGGTATTCACTTTCCACACACACACACACACACACACACACACACCCCTACACACCTGTGGGTGCATATATGAACCAAATGCTTCACAAAAATACTATTTTCGGTGGGCACTTCACATAGCCGAATGTGTTCTGTTTCATTAGACTTAAAAAAGAAAAAAGAATGCTGGTTGTGGAATGCTGTGTGTATTTCCTAGTTCCAGGTTGGTACTGCACCCTCATTTGACAGAAAGGTCATCTCACAGCCAGCCATCAGCAGGTCTCTTGGCTGTGAGTTTAGAACTCTTCCACCATACCTTGTACTCATGTGCTGGATTTCTCAAAAGGTGTGTTTGTGAATCTGGGTTGTTATATATTCCTTACCTGTTTCTGAAGCTAATCAGTTCTCCAACCACCTTCCTTCAGTCCTTGCTGTCTTGTTCTGTGACCCTTCTGTAATCTAGCCTAGAGTAGAAACTCAGCTCTCTTCAGGACCTTGCCATGGAAGGACACGTCCCACCCTATGTGCCAATTCTGTGGCTTGTTCAGGACCCCTCTCCCAAACACCCAAGTCTTCTGTGGGGGCTTTCCCCTTCTGACTTCCTGGTTAGTCATCCCTATGGAACATTGATTCGAGAGCTTGCCTCTTCCAGAGTTGTGTATGTCCCTGTCCTTAGATTATCCTTCCAGAAGCACTGTGATGTTTGTCAGTGCCAGGCAGTCCGAATCCTAGGCACAGTACCTTGCCCTCCTTCCTCAGCTCACATCTGGCATTAAAAAAAAATCATTTTTATTTTATGTGTATCAATGTTTCCCCTGCACGTAAGTGCACTCCTGTCTCGAAAAGCCCTCAGAGGCCAGAAGAGGGTGACAGATCCCCTGGAACTGGAGTTATAGATGGTTGTTAGCTACCATGTGGGTGCTGGGAATCAAACCTAGGTCCTCTGGAAGAGCAAGTGTTCTTAACTGCTGCCGAGCCATCTCTCCAATCCCACATCTGGCATTTTGTATATGCCCCTTACTGAGAACATCCATCATGACTAGATCCTAGTTATATTAGATCCTTCGTGGCTCATGGGTTGAAGGCCTGGTCCCCAGTACAGTGTTCAGAGGTGAAACTCTGGAGGGAAGTGATTGGATCATAAAGGGCCCTGACTTGATCAATGGATCAATCCATTGGTGGTTGTTCATAATTGAATGGACTATTGGGAGGTAGGTGGGGCCTGATTGGAGGAATGAATTCACCAAAGGTTTGCTTTTGAAGGCCTCTTTCCCTCTGTCATTCTGTGTACTGATTGCCATGGGGGAGCAGCTTTCCTCTCACATGATGATTCTGCCTTGCCAGGGCCTTTTAAAGGCAGTGGAGCCAGCTGACCTTGGATGGACTAAAGACTTTGAAACTGTGAACTAAAATGAATCCTCTCTGAAGTTGTTTGCTCCAGTGTTTGTCATAGCAACAAAAAGTTACACAGCCCTTTGTGCTTATGGGGTTCCCATATCTGCTATAGCTGCTGTTTGATTCAACGTTCCTGGAGGGCAGGGAATCTGTCCTCTCTATGCCCAGCAACTGGCATCTTACCTTCAAATAATAGATTGATTAAATATTTGTTCGGCGCATACATTTATATAATGAGTGCTCTGTCAGTGAATGGGATACAATTTTTTATGATTTGCAAAGCATTGGACTGGATTTTACTTATGGAGTTTAATATCTGGATAATTGTAAATCCAAAAGCAAGGTGGTGTTTCCAGATGTATGGCTTGAGGTCTGAGCTTCTTTCTAGCTGTTATTTGGCATTCTTATGACATTGAAGTGTCTGTGTTGAACAAAATAATTACTCTCATTCTTCATTTGCCCTCCGCTTTTATGCATCACCTACTTGTATGGCTTCTGTGAGTTATTTTGACCTTGATGGAGGGAGGGCCTAGGGCTGTGCACAGATTCCCACATGTATGAATAAAGGCAAGGAATCTCCTCAGAAGGAGAGTAGGAAAGGCAGAAAAGTGATTTCCTGTTTGGGCAGTGGATGATTATTTTAAGGGTTTGAAAATTTTCTGAAAAAGGTGTTGAAGGTGGTACAGTTTGAAAGACTCAGAAAGAGTATGACCTAAGTGTTGAAGAAAAAAAGTTGGTGTGGGACCCTAAGGAGGGTTCACTAATCCTGAGCCTGATGGAGAGCATCAGGGGTGGGGCTCCTTCACATTTGTGTCCTGTGCTGGACATGAAAATGTGCTATTACTCATGGTTGAGAGCTTTGAAGCGTTTGTGGAAAGGACACTGTAAATCACAGGGTCTTGGAGCCTATGGTGCCAATTGAGTTGGGGAGATAAAGGGCAGGGTGGGACTATGTGGATCCAGGCTTCATGCCCCTCACTTGGGGAGACAGATCCTCTGCCAGTAGGAATTATAGACTAGATGTTGGATGATGGCTCAGGACTGAATCAAGCTAATGTTTGAAAGTATAAACCTGGGGCTGGAGAGATGGCTCAGTGGTTAAGAACACTGGTTGTTCTTGCAGAAGATTCAGGTTTGAATCCCAGTACCTACATGGCAGTTAACAGCTGTCTGTAACTCCAGTTCCAGGGGATCCAACAGCCTCTTCTGTCCTCTGCGGGCATTGCTTGATACAGGTGCACTTACCGACATGCAGGCAATACACGCATACACATAAAATTAAAAAAATAAAATAAAAAAATTTTTTAAAAAAGTATAAGCCCAAACAAGCAACCCCAAGAATGAGGTGTAAAGGAGGTGGAGAGTATTTTAGCTGAAGATTTTAATCTAGAGAAACACTGGGGCATTTGTGACTCAGCGCCACCATCTCTGAGCCTTCTATTTGGTATAGGTGGCAAAGACTGGAGGGGATAGGCACTTGGTAACGTAGCAGAGAGATAAACGCAAAGAGGAAGATAAGCTTTTGTGTATTGGTTCAAAAGGCTAATTATAAAAGACCCAATATTTTATTCACTTATTCATTGGATCAACAAACCATTAGCCATTGATGTACAGTCATTGATACTCAGATTCTTCTAGGCTAGGCTCCCAAACCTACTTTCCCCGCCTCCCACTCCTCTTCTCCTTTCTGTCTCTTTGACAGTTGGTTTGAGAAGCATTTGGACATGTATCCACATGCTGTTTAATAACTTTTCTGTCTGTCATTCTAGGAGCTGTGATTAGGGAATCTGTGACAGTGAGGCCATAGTGACATAGTCTGGGTGGTGGGGGCTTGAAAAGCACCTTCTGCTGGTTGTGAATGGTGTTTAAAGTTGCCACTTGCAGCATGGAGTTGTCCCCAGAGTACAAGGCTTGCCTTTCTAAGCATGGTGAAGTTGGTAGCACAGCCTCTTTGTTCTTGTTTTTCTTGGAAGGAAAACCAGTGTCATTAAGGGAAAAAGCCTAGGTTTTCTATCTGACTTTGATTAGGGGTAAGAAAACAACATATTTTGAGTACTGTTTGATATAAAGTCAAGCAGGGTCACATTTGTGGAAAGGAATTAAACTTATCTCTTAGTGTCCAGGACCTTGTGGATACCAAAACCCATAGGTGCTCAAGTCCCTAATAGGGGACTATTTGCATATAACCCATGTGTGTCCTTTAATCTCTAGATTACTTGTAATATCTAATGCAGTGTAAATGCTATGTAAATAGTTGTTTGACAAGGCAAAGGTCTTGCTCAGTAGAGATGCAGTTTTTATTTTTTGAATACTTTGATGCTGGACTGGGTGAATCTGCAGGTGCAGAATTTGCAGACGTGGAGGGCTGGCTGTCAGTGCTGGCTCACTGTTCTAGGAGCAGTGGGGGAATCCCATTAGGGAGAAGGTGATTTCTAACCCTTCATAGCAGATGTGTTTGTGGACGCAAGCAGTCCAGTGTGTGAGGTTTGCTTGTCTGCTCTGAGCTCTTTTCTCATTGCTTATTCTCTTTTCTTCCTCATGCTCTGTTCCTCAGGTTCCCTACTCTGCCTTCATCCCAGAGAGACCTGCTCACCCATGGTTCTACTCTGAGGGACCATGCACTTCTGCAGTTACCCAGTTGCAGGAGATCCACAGTGTCATTTTCTGTGATAATGACTAACAGCTCCTTAACTGATTCTCTTTTCAGCATTTTATTTACAGTTCTCTGGGAGACTCATCCTTTAACATTCAGCCTTAAAACTAAGGGTGGAAGAGGTCTTAAGTGTTTCCTTGCCAGAACCATTTACTGCTGTCCTGTGCTTGCTTAGACTGTGCTTTAAAGTCCCTCACTACCCTCTGCTTCTCCTCCTAACTTTCCCACTGAATATAGTTAGCTTGCCCTCTCTATTCAGCAGTGATAATCCACCTCAGTTCAGATTCAAGCCTGGCTGTGGAGATTGCAGTGCTCACTTTGGTCACAGCTGAATGAATAGTCTACTGGCTTCTGCTGGCCTCAAACTGAAACTGTGGATCTGCTCCACTGTGAGAAACCTTACACAAGATAGAATCCAGAATCCCCACGCAGAGGAAGAGATCAGTATTTGGAAAACAATTTTTTTTTTTTTTTTTTTTTTTTTTTTTTTTTTAGACAGGTTCCCCCTGGTGCCCCAGCTGGCCCGGAACCCCATTATAAAAATACGCTGGCCCTTGACCAAAAATCGTCCCCG
>NW_008355786.1:559957-601417 GCF_000622305.1 Nannospalax galili | reverse complement strand
TTTGTCTTTTTGAGACAGGGTCTCCCTGTAGCCTCAGCTGGCCTGGAACTCGATATATAGATGAGGCTGGCCTTGAACTAAGAGATCTGCCTGCCTCTGCCTCCTGGAGTGCTGGGAGTAAAGGCATGCGCCACCACACACAACTCTGGAAAATAATTCTTATTTTTGTACAAATGTTTTAAGTAACAGACACCCTCATGTCCAAAAGAGGATTTACAGAAGTTACAAGGCAGAACCTCAAATTTGGTTAGGGAAGCAGTTCTAACCCCCACTAACTTACTACACGACACCCGTCTTTGTTCATTTGTGCTGTCGTAGCCATATCTGAGTCTAGGAAATTTACAAAGAATAGAAATTTACTCCTCATAGTTTTGTAGACTGGGAACAGCACATTCCATGATGTGGTGAGGGCCCTGCCTTGACTTCTGAGAAGGTTTGTTGACTGCTGCATCCTGGGGTGGGGGGTGGAAGCCTCCTCCTCACATGGGGTAAGAGTGGAGGCAGGGAGGGGGCTTTACTTACATCATACCATCTGTGGTTACTTATCCTGCCCTCACCTGTAAGGCCTCCTTCCACTCCCCAACTTCTCTCCCTGTTTAGTAACTTCTCTATTCTTTCTGATGAGCCCACTCTTGACAGAAGGCACTCCTCCTCTCATGAGGTACAGTGGGAATTATATTTCAGCATTGGTCTTGGAAGGAGCTGTAGCAGACAGAAAGCTCCACTGTGTGTGCTGCCTTGCCCCATATTTACCATCCTGTTCCTGAAGCGGTGGAACACTGCAGAGTGGGCTGTGCTTGCCAATTCATCCCTGTGTGTGACACAGTCTTGCCCTTGGAGAATGGGCCACGGATAATTCCTAAAGTGGATCAGTGGGGCAGTTACGTCACTGCTCTTTAGTGACCACATGTGTGGGCACCCAATAAAAGCCTGGGAGTGAACAGCTGAAGGAAAGTGGGGCTCTGCCCTTTGGGTTCCTCTCTGTATTAGTCACTTTTCTGTTGCTGTGATAGAAACTCTGACCAGAGTAATTTATAGAAGGAAGAATTTATTCGAGCTTAGGTTCCAGGGGAATTATAGTCCATCGTGGTGGGGAGGCATGGTGGCAGAAGTGGCTGAAGGAGGAGTAGAAGCTAAACTCTCACATCTTCAAGCAGCACAGGAAGCAAGAGAGCAACTGGAAATCTAGCAAGGCTTAAAGAACTCTCTAAGCCCACCCCTTGTGACGTGCTTCCTCCAGCACAGGTATACTTTCTAAGACCTCCCAAAACTGCCGCCAACTGGGGACAAAATGTCCAAATACTTGAAGCCTATGGGGGACATTCTCATTCAAACCATCACACGCTCCTTCCTCTCTACTGCCTGGCAGGCACTATGGGACACTGAGGGGTTGTTGGAAGAGGTCTGATGTGTGGACATGATTTTGAACAGCGCATGGTGCAGAGAGCATAGGAGAGGAATGAAGGCCGAAATAATACAGTGTAAGTGGGCTTGTGTATCGCATGGCCTAAAGATCCCCAGCATGAAATGGTCTAGTGGTTTATTCATTTAGAAGATTTACAGCTGGCACTGGTTTCCAGCTTCTGTTAGAATCAAACAGTAAGGTTGTCTCAATGGTAAACCTGAAGAGGGGTGTTCCTGCCATTCTGAACTTTCTGGTGCTGTGTTTTGTGGTTAAGGACACAGATGTCAGTTGAGCAGACTTGGGTTTAGGTCCTGGCTATCTCACTTATTAGTTGCTTGATGTCAGGCAAATGTCATTGCCTTTTCAAGCCCCTGTTGAATAATGGTAAGTGATAATGCAGTGGTAATGATAATACCTCACATCAGGTCCTGATACAGCATCTCCACATAGGGAGGCACAAACATGGGATGCCATTGTTGGGGATTATTAATAGAATTCTTGAAGCTGTAGTAACCAGAAGCTCAGGTCAGAAGGAACCTTACTGGTTGCTGCTTTCCCCACTGTCCGCAAGGAGACACCCAAGTGGAGCCTGCATGGCTGCACTGGTGCACTTAGAGCTGAGAGGAGAGAGGTTCCCAGGATTTGTTGCTTCGTAGAGCAGTGTGCATTGGTGTTGTAAATCTGATAGCATTGCCGCTGCCAGGGTGTTTATATCCCCAAAGGAGCTCTTTCTAGGAGCAGCAGCCTTACCTGTAACCCAACACTTGCAGTCACTTTGCGGGCTGTCCTCCGCATTTCTGTATCTGGGCCAGAGTTCTCCCAGGTGCAGGCAAGGAGGGCAGGGACAGGGCAAAACCCTGGTTCTCCTCCTGGCTGCTCTTTGCTTAAGGGATGACCATCAGCAGTCATCCTGCCCTTTTCCTGAGGTTGGCCAAGAGACCTGAATTATATGTTTCCTTTTAAAATACGAATGTCCCCAGAATACCTTGCTCCTTCTATTCAGGGAGAGCTTTCAAGGCTGTGTAACGGAGCTCATTGATAACTTCCACGTTATTGATTCACTGTAGAGCTAAAGAGCCATGGCACCATCGCTGGGAAACTAGAAACCTCTGTTTCCAGGAAGTTTGGGTACCTCAAGACCAGGCTCATGCGACCGTTCGCTGTGTATCAGTTACATGGTGAGTGGCTGGGAGAGCCACTGCATCTCAGCAGAGCTCTGCTTATATCTTCAAAGGAAAAGGAACACAAGCCTCCAGCTGCTTCACTTGACATTTTTAAGTGGTTATAGTGAAATGTGGGCAGTTGCTTTTGGGGGAAGAGTGTAAAACAGGCCTGTATTCAAAATATATCCATGAAGAATCTGTTTGCAAATGGGAAGTGTGCCTACTGGCTACCACCATGGTGTGAGGGTTGGAACTCAGAAGACAGCTCCAGCTTAGCCCCAAGTAACTTTAGTAATTGTCATAGACACAACCAAACCCAGTGCAGAAATAACAATACTGACTGCAAAGGTCCAGAGTGCCAGAACAAGCCACCTCACCTGTATTATTTTAATTTTAATATACCTATTAGGAAAAGAACATTTGCATGCTAATTTGCTTCTGTGCATAAAGTAAGTTAAGAAAATGAACATGCCATCATAGAGTTACTGGAACATAACTAAGATTAGGAACATACTAAGCTTAGCTCACCGAGGGATAAGAGTTCACTAGTTTGGGCTGCCATCCACATGAAGAGTGAAGGCTCATACGCACCTGCAGTCTGAGGGTTGCCCTCCCTGGGTGGAGCCCACTGGACATTCCTGTCACACCTCTGGTTCAGTGTCCTGTAAACACAGCCCTTCCTTACTCTGAGCCTGGAGAGCTCTTTGGAGCCTTTGTTCCTTCATCTCATATCTGAGAAGTGTCAGTTTCCATCACTTTCCTCTGGACATTTTCTTCATCTGTCTCCTTTCCTTAATGGTGTGCTCTTGGTAACTGGTCCCTGAGTTGCTTGCTGCACCTGCCCAGTCCCCCACCTCACTCTTTGGCGTTTCTGCCCTGTCCTGGGTTAGACTTGAATCTGTGTGGCCTGCCTTGCTTGCTGCCTCTTAGATAGCTGCAGCAGAACAGCCTGGCGTGCCATGTGCTGAGTACATAACAGGAGTGAGTTGGTGACGGCAGTTCACAAACTGTAGGTAAGAGCCTCTGTTGGTGAAGATACAGAACAAACCTGGTGCAGGAGTACAGGGTCTGAATGTTATGGACACCAGGATATACAAGTTAATAAGGGAGGCAGTTGAGAATCCCACATGGTGACTTGTTCTTTGGTATTACTGTCTTCCCTGAGATTTGCTGCAGATCTCCTAGAGCAAAGATCATAATTGTGAAACATGTCACTGTGGTCCATGGTCCCCCGCCCAGTCCTGGGGATGGAACCCAGAGCCTTACACATGCCAGGCGAATGCTCTGCCCTTGAACCATGTTACATTCCCAGTAGTCTTTATTGTAACAGACTTCAAATTTTGTTTTGAAGTAAGTGCATACTTTAGTTGTTTAAAACAACAAAAGACAGGGTCTCACTCTGTAGCTCATAGTATTCCTCCTGCCTTAGCCTCTGAGTGCTGGGATTATAGGTGTAAGCTACCACACCTATTCTATAATAAATACATAGTTGTTTTCTTTGTTTTTAAGCTCTGTGTAGCTGTTGGCCTCTAGGCTGTGGTGAGCACATCTTGATCCTGTCTTTGGTACTTCACCTTCTGTGTCAGCTGTGCAGTTTCAGTATTCTAGGGTATATAGACACTGTTCAGCAGCCTGCCTTGTGGTCCCTTTATCTACTGTATCCTCCCCCATCGGCCATCACTGCACAACACATACCTACAGCCACATTTTGCCCCTTTCAGCTCACCTCATGTCTTGTTGGGTCTGTTTACTGACAGATGTGTCATATGCCCTCTGTGAGCCTGGCATTCTTTTTAAACCAAAATCCTGCCCTGGTGATGTATCCTTTCACAAGTGCCAGTGACTAACAGGGAGGGACCATGATAGTAATGGTCATGTAGTAGATCATGGTGCATGCTGAAGGAAGTCAGAGCTGGGCAAGATGCCAGGAGAACTGGAGCTGGAGAGTGGGGCTATATGTGTTGCAGTTTTAAAAGGGTGGCTAGAGTTTGCTTCATCCCTAGAATGACAGGTGACCCAAAGCAGTGTGGGTTAGCTCTGTGCAGGAGAGGGCTGAGATGGGGGCCCTTGGGTAGAGTGTGGCTAGTGGGTACAGAGTACCAAGTTGGCTGGGTCAGGACAAGTGAGGGGTGTCCGGGAGGACAGTAGGAGAATTGGACTGAGTGAGACCTAGATAGGGCCTTAGGGCCTTAGGGACTGCTGCAGGATAAGGAACAGTGGTAGGACTTTGGGTAGAGATAGGGTGTGGTTTGACTAGAAACAGAAGGTCACTCAGTATTGTGCTCTTGATAAATTGTGGGGCCTGGTGTGCCACTTGAAGAGGAGGGATCCCTGAGGACTTCTCTGCAGTGTTTCAGTGAGAGTCGATGAAACAGTGTGTTCAAAGTTTGGATGTATTTTAAAGGTAAAACCAACATTTGCTGATGTAAACTGGAGAAAGAGAATGTCAAGAATGACAGGAGCCCGAGGCTACTCTTTCCTGTGATTCCACTAATCCCAGAATCCTAGTAATTCCAGTACTGGGAGGTAGGAGGACCACAAGTCCAAGTCCAGCCTGGGTTACATAGGAACAGCCTGTCTCAAGTAAATAAATGTAAAACTAACTGCAAGATTTTTTGGCTTAAGCGGCAGGAAAGCTGGCCGTTTCTGTTGAGCTGGATAGCCAGGGGTAGGATAGGGCAGGTCTGGAGTGTGGTGCTGGGCTTGGTGTTTGAAGGGCCCATAAGACCCTGAAGTGGAGATGTAGAAGAAACAATAGAGCATGTCTCTCTGGAGTTTAGAAGTGAGGTCTGGGCTAGAGATGAGTTTGAGAATTGTCCCTTCAAAGGGATCAGTTAAAAACAAACAGGAAAGAACAAAAGAACAGTTGAAAGAGTTGTTACTTTTGGACCACCGAGATGGCTCCATGGCTGGTACCAAGCCTCCTGGCAACTGGAGTTCAAGCCCTGGAGTCCACATGCTGGAAGAAGAGAACCAACTCTGGAAAGTTTCCTCTGACCTACACACACACACATAGCCAGCCTGCCTGCCTTGCCTGCCTGCCTCCCTCCCTCCCGAGAGTGAATGGATAAATATAATTTAAAAAATTAAAAAGAGCTGTCTCTTTAGCCTGGGATAGGCCTGCTTGTGTCCTCCCTGAAAGGGCTCTGTTGGTCCATCACCTACTTCTAAGCCCTCTGGTTGATGTTGAGGAGCTCAGTGCTGAAGGACAGATGCCACTCATGGCTGGTCTCTTTCTCTTTGGGAGAGAGCTCCTTGTGGTCAGATTGTGTGTTCTGTCTGCCTGACCTTGTCACCTCTGTTGTTTTCTGCCTGGAGAGCCATCACTAGTTCCCCTTGTAATGTTTAGCAGCCGTCACATGGTTTCCATACTGAGGCAAGCAGTTTTGCCCGAAGTCTCTTCATTCATGCCTGGTTCCTGGCTTCCACCTGATTGGTTTTGAAAATCTCTCCTACTAATCTGGTGTACACTTGACGTTTTTGATGTGTACAGTGCCAGAGAGCACTTTTGCAGGATTACATATAGTGAAGACAACTATTTTAATTTGCATAGTGCTTCCTGTCTGTTTCCTCATAGTCCTCTGAACCGAAAGTGGGAAAGTTTTCTTGGGGACTTTTGCAGGCTTCTAGATCTCTTCAAATCCATTCTTTTCTTATTTTGATGTTATCCTCTCAACTTTATACTTACCAAAAGAACTGCAAAGTTGATTACCACCCCAACTGAAGTCTAAATCTCCTAGGAGCTGTCTCTTCTATCTCGACTCTTCTAGACGGAAGGACTGCTACCTGTATATTTCTGAAAGGGAAAAAAAAAAAATACAACCAAGGCTCCTCTGTGCTCTTACTCGGAATGCCCTTACCTGCTATCTATAATCCTCTAGCCCAGGCCATGCTTGCAGATTTCCCTGTCTCTGCTCTTATGCTTTCTTTATACCTCAACTCTTGCCCCTAGTGCCCTGACTGTGTCTGCCTCCTGTAGGAATGTGGCCTCCTCAAGGACAGAGAGGCAGCTAATTCTTCTTAGACTTGGAGCCGTGTGCATTCTCCTTGTAGAGCTGGCTCTGTCTACTCTGGCAATATCAGTGGATGGACTAGAAAGAGGCTTTGAAAGATAGGGTTGTGTTTAGGAATCTTCTTTTTCAGATTCAAGATTATAAATCCTAATCTTTAATTCTGGCTGCAAAGGTGTCAGGTAGGTGGTAGCTTGGCTTGTAGTCCAGCCAAGGGAAGGTATAAGGACCTGGGGAAATTGTGAACTTTGGCATAGCCTGCCACGTAATTCCTCAAGCAGGTCAACTGGCAGAAGATGAAGCTTGCTTTCTTAAAAGAAAAAGAAAAAAATCTTCACCTGCGTTCCCCCAAAAGGTCTGTGTATGTTTGTTTGTATATGAGAGACAGAGACAGAGGCAGAGACTGGATGCAAATCCAGCCACTATAACCACCCTCAGTACATATAGGTATAACCATCTTGTTCAAATGTGTTTATGTTTTATAATACTTGCAGAGAATAATTGTGGTTATTAGTGAAGAATGTACGGTCAACAATAAGAATTCAGAGTTTAAAGTTATAGCTGTGATTTCACTGACTGCCTGACTTGTCTCTCCTTCCCCCTGATCTGTGAGACCTTGGTACTTACTCCCTTTTTTCCCATTCCATGTTGTTTATTGAAAACAATTTTATTACAGAAAAATCTCAAATTATATGCAAAGTAAGGAGATATGGCAATAAGTCCCACATTATATCCGTCCTTCAGCACTCTCCAGCATCCTGCCATAGTGTGTCCCTTCTTGCTCTGCCTTCTTGCTGTTATTACTTTGTTAGGGACTCCCCCCCCCCCCAAAGGAAGGGTGTAAAAGCATTGAAATGCAGACATGCTGGTTGTGTGATTTCCTGGCAATATCTTATTTTCTGGTCTAGTAACAAGCAGGTGTGGAACCACACCTTCCCTACTGTATGTTACATGGCAGTTGAAGTACAGGCTTGATGTGAAGATGGACAGAAAGGGGTTGCAAATAGATTTAACACCAGTTAGCAAAAGGGAGGCTCTAGGTCTTGGACAGTTGATTATGTGAACATCAGTCTTGTAAAGATGCTTGTGTAGACGGTGGACAGATCAGTAGACAGATCCTTGATCAGAACCCTAGGAGAGCATTATCTTCTAGGTGACCATTGAGACACAACTGTCAGGTCCTGTTTTCAGGCCTCAGCACCTCCATTTTCTGACAAGAGGTTTGTACCTGTTCTGCTGAGGCAGCGTTTGTTGAAGGATTGTTTTGTGCCAAGCATTTCTTTAACCATTATATATTTTTAGCATGTCTGTGAAGCAGGGACTGTGGTTGACCCATCCCACTGATACTGACACTGAGGACTAGGAAGAAATGAATGATTTACCCTGGGTCACACGGAGTTAAAGAGCAAGCCAGTTTGAACCAAGGTGGGCTGACACTAGAGCTTGCGTTCTCAAATCAGACAGTGTGCCCTACATAGACCTCCCATGGAGCATATGTGGGTATGTGTTGGGGGAGGGTGTTTGCACACTCGTGCACATGCCATGGGAGATGCTTCAGCCTGAGTGCAGAAAGACAACACCAGTACAATCAGACTTTAGATTTCTTATTATAATTTATCAGCTTTAAATGTCTATCTCGTTTTGTTTTGCCCCAGTGTGCATAGGTTCTATAGTGTTTAAAAATCACAGGCACACGTGTTCTGCTCTGGGTTTTATGGAAAGGGGCACGATTCAGACACCAGTGCTCTCCATTAATATTGTTACTTCATATATTCTTGAATTTATTTTCTTGAATTGTAAGATCTGAGTATAATAGTAACATGTTTAAGAATTTAAGTCTTTGAACAAATGAGCACCTGGGGTGTTTGTGTCAGATGTGGGGCTGAATACTAAGCTGGGGCTTATGTAGCACACCAACAGCATTTAATTTGCATTTGAAAAGATGACTTAGAATGCCCCTGTAAAGACCCCTCTCCCCCTTGGAACTCTGAACTGCAGTGTAACAAACAGTATTCTGAAGACAAAATACCTTCTGACTGGAAACCAATTTAGGGAGAAACAACCCTTCTCTAGACGAGAGGTTCCTGAGTGGCTCCTCAGGTTTTTCTTCTATAAAATGTTTTTTAAAATAGTTATTCCCAGTAAGTGTTTGCAAAGTGATCATATGTAAGTTTGATAAGAATTTTTTTTTAAAGAAAATTTAAAGGAAGAAGAGAAACGAGTCAGTTCAGAGTGTAGATAATTCTCAAGAGATTTGAAAGATAGCAGCCAGGGTTTCTAAACAGCTTGCAGTCTTCAAAGCTCTCCACATACACTCTGTTCCTAAGAACAGCTCTGGGGTACAGTAGGAGAGGTACTTATCTGTAAGGTAGCAGAAGGTAGCTAAGAGAGAGAAGTGGCTCAGCGCACCAGTGGCTGAGGCCTGGACTCTGCTGACTTATGCTTGTCAGTGATCAGCTGCTAGGCACAGTAAACCTGTTTGCAGTTGCTTCAAGCAGTGTTGGCTTCTGTGTTTGACCCTTTCCCCTTTGGGCAGCTAGATTCTGATTCTCCTGCTCTGCTCATGATACTTCTGCAATTGCTTACGAGAGCTGTGGTAACTCATTTAATTGGTATAGCTAAGGGTGGAGCAATGTCATTTAAACAAGGACCAGCTTTTCCTATTGAATTGCATTTTTTTAAGGAGGTGTTGAAATATTAAAAATTAGTTTGATTTCCTTATAGCGCTTGAGTTAGCTTTGTAGGCACCTTCCTGGAGTCCGGTAGATTCAGAGTATATATAGTGTTTGTCTTCAGGAGCCTGACTTTCTGCAGGTCTCAGTGAGGATTTACTGGCCTGAGGGCTTGGCTTCTGACATGCTTCTGTCTCAAGACCACAGGGACAAATAGCTTGATAGGTTATTAACGGTGGGCACGCAGCTTCTGATGTTTAGAAAGTCCCTCTACTCCTAAAGCAAGGGCCTTTGGAAGGTCTGCAGGTTGGAACCCCTCTCATCCACTCAGGTTTCATTTCCTTAAATTATAGGTGGAGTACTCCCAGGCATGGCCACTTGTGAATGTGCTGTGTCCTGTAACATTCTCTGTATTTGTCAATGGACTTTAAGGTTTTAGCCCTTTTATTAACTAAGAAAAACCATAAGTCACTTAATCCTTGGTGGGTTCATGAGAATGGGACTAATCCAGTAAACTAGTGTCAGTCCCTGGAGCAAGAAGACATTTTCACTTTGACAGCAGAGAAGTGGGAAGGGAAGGAAAGCCAGGTGTATTCAGTAGGCCTGGATGCTGAAATGACTGCCTTTCTGCTTTTTACTGAAATAGTCTCTATTAATATTTGATACAGCAGACTTAAGTTGCTTCCCTCTTTTATTGGGGGAAGGGGCAGTTTGGCAAGTATGAAATCCAGAAGTTTAGAATGTGCTTATATAGTCTAATTTATCTTCATTCAGACTTAATTCTTTTTTTAAAATAGCGTGTATTGCCTGCATGTAGGTAAGTGCACCCGTGTCATGCAGTGCCCTCTGAGGACAAAAGGACAAATTATCTAACTCTGAAACTGGAGTTAGATAATTGTTAGCTGCCATGTGGTGGTGAGATTCGAACCCAGGTCTTCTGGAAGAACAGTGTTCTTAACTGCTGTGCTATCTCTCCGGTGCCCCAGACTCAATTCTTTTAAAAAGTGTTAGTATCAAGAACAGAATGTAGTAGTTTATTTTGTGGTACAGGGCATAGACGCCTAGGCTAGCTGGCAGTTGAGGGCTCCAGTACTGAGCCTCACTTCCAGCTTCCAGCACCAAATCTGGTTGTCATATGATCAGGTTGTTAACACATTTCCTTGGCCCTCTGTCAGTTTCTGTTTGTCTAGCTTTCCAGGTTGTTTTGCTAGAGCTGGGGAAATGGTCCTTCATCTCCCTCTTGCTGGTTCCATCCTGCTCTGCCTCCCACCTCCAAGCCAGTATACGTCTCCGAAAATCTTGGTCAAGGAACTGCAGACCCCATCACAGGAAAGCTTCTCTGCATTGAGAGCAAAGGAGAAACATAACTCCCCACCTATATCTTGGTTTTTAAAGATGACATTTCTAGCTTCTCATAAATGTTTTGTAAGAGTTCTTTTTCTTGTCGCTGGTGGTGATGGTGCTTGCCTTTAATCCCAGAAGAGGCAGGTGGATCTCTGTGAGTTCCAGGCCAGCCTGGTCTACATAGTGAATTCCAGGCCAGCGGGGGTTAAAGGGAGATCCTGTCTCAAAAAAAAAAAAAAAAAAAAAAAAAAAAAGAGTTCTTTTTACTTTTATAATTGAACATACACTCTATCATCCATAGGCTAGTGAGCATTTAATATAGGAGGGAAAAAAAAATGAAAGCTTGGTGTATTGAATCTTTTTCATCTTTGTCTCGATCATTTAAAACATGAATGACTTGTTCATAGTCACTTTAACACTTTGATTTTTCCATGCTCCGTCTGTTTTTTAAAAAATTAGAGCAAAGTACATGTTAACAATGTTAACATGTAACCATGTTGAGAATGTTCTAAAATCCTTATTTGGGGCTGAGCATGTAGTTCAGATGATAGAGTGCTTGCCTAGCTAGCATGCACAAAGACCTGGGTTCCATCCCCAGCACCACGTAAACTGAATGTGGTAGCATACATCTGTAATTCCAGCACTTGCAAGGTAGAGACAGGAGAATCAGTTTTTGGCCACTCTGGGCTACATGAGACCTGGTCTAAAAATGGGATAATAATAATAAATCCTTCTTTTACCCCTGACCTGTTTTTTTTCCAAAGTGGTGTTTGGTGTTTCATAGGAATCAGCTCAGGTTCCTGGGAGCTGAGGTGCTCCAGTTCTGAGACAGCTGTGACAGAATAGTCAAAGGGCCTCGTGGGGCCTGCTACATCCAGGTTCTGCTGGCCGAGTACACAGTATTGCTCTCAGAGCCACACTGTGGTGTTGGGGGAGGGCGGTTGCTCTAGAGCTGAGCACTCTGTGTTTGAAGTGTCATTATACTTTGGACCTGTGATAAGATCCTCCCCAAAGTTGTTTTCCCCCACATGAACTATTGCCAAACTAGGTCCCTAGCTTAGAGTTGAATCCCCCGAGCTGAGGACTGAACCCAGAACCCAGGGTCTTGCGCTTGCTAGGCAAACGCTCTACCACTGAGCTAAATCCCCAACCCCCTGAGTTGAATTCTTTTAAACTAACTTCGAAAACTTAAAAACACTTACCTGGGGCTGGAGACATGGCTCAGCGGTTAAGAGCACTGACTGCTCTTGCAGAGGACCTGGGTTCGATTCCCAGCACCCACATGGTGGTTGTGAACTGTCCTTAACTCCAGTTCTAGGGGAATCCGAAGCCCTCCTCTTGACCTCCGTGGCGACACAGGTGCACTCACATAACATGCAGGCAATACACTCGTACACATAAAATTAAAATAATAAATAAAATATTTTTAAAAACCACTTACCTATATTAATACCTTCTTGTAATTTTAAGCTGCATGCTTCCATATCTTCTTGCCACTGACCTTATTAATACACCATCTTGATTTTTCAATGAGAGATTTAAATGTAATTATCGTGCATTAGGATAGGTCACCTGGAGGCCTTGTGGCAACAACCCAGTGAGTGACTGGCATCTCTTTGCCATAGCTGAAGAGACAGCTTATTTATGAAGGGGAGAGTAAGATAGGGGAGAGAAATGGTGACTTTGGGATCTGCCTTTCCTCCTAAAGCCATGACCAGCGAGGGTGTCATGGCTTTAAAGCAAGAGTGTCCTGGGGATGTCTTTAGGCCAGTCAGTGCACCAGTGATATGTGATGGGACAGGTGAGGAACAGTTTGGTAACAGAGCTTCACATTTTTATGTGGTGAATATATGCATATGATGTCAGCAACAGAAAAGATTGCAATGGAGAACATTAGTTCCCCCCCCCGCCCCCCGCCACGAAACATTACACAATGGTCTGTCAAGGTTCTGCCAAGGAGTTCAGTTATCCAGTCCTACCAGCTCTTTATTTTCAGTTTTTAGTTCTTTGCTTACCATGGTGATTTTAAGTAATGGGCTTAAACTTTATTTCTTGTTGCATCCATGTTCTGGAGGTCTCTACTCTTCACGCACACGCACACGCACCTTCACCTCCTGCTTAGCTTTAGCTCAGCTTTTCCTACCACAGCATCCAGTTTATAAACATTTACATCCTTTCTGATATTCTTCAGTGACTTTTCTCTTGGGTTTCTTTTATTACATTTAAAATTTTACATTTATTGTGCATATGCATGTGCGTATGCATGCACGCACACACTAATGCACTGATGGAAGTCACAGGACAACTTGCTGAAGTTGGTTCTCCTTCCACCATATTGGGCCCAGAGATCAAACTCAGATTGTCAGCTTGGTGACAGGTGCCTTCACCTGCTGATCATCTTGGCAGCTCTCTGTTGGTTTTCTTTCATCTGAATTTACAAGTTACAAAAGTCAACAAATGCCATTGATTCCTGTTGGCACGGTGGTATTGTGGGAAAATGCCTTCATCTTGGGCCTGATGAGGACGGCTCAGCAGCTAACAGTGCTTGTCACCAAGCCTGATATTCTGAGTTTAATCCCTGGAACCCCCATGCTAGAAAGAGAGAACCAACTACTCTTAAGTAGTCCTACACTCTGGTCCTCCCCTCCATGCCCTGGGTGCCTGGGCCTTTGCATTTCCCACCACAGTAGTGTATGTTTGAGGTCATATAAGAGTCAGATGTGGGTTCTTACGTAGACTGTTAGGAGCTGGCAGCAGCCAGGTCTTGGCATCGTGTTAGGCCACCTCTTCTCCAGCAGGGTTCTAAAAACAAAGCAGACTGGTTGACTAGAGGGGGTGACCTTGATTCAGATACAGATTCAAAGGCCAGTGAGGGTGGAAAGTCTTCCCTGCAGCCAGGTAGAGCCCTCAGGTCAGGTGTGCCCAGCTGTTATGGAATGGCTTTTCCCAGCTAGCCAGACGTTCTGAGCAAATTGAACTTTTTGCAGGGTTCAATTCATGATTATGTTTACATGAGGGTAGATAGAGTTTTGCTCTCTAGGACTCCCAATGGTTTGTTCACTTGAGCCAGATGCTCAGAGATGTGATGCCTGGATCCTTCTCTGAGGAGCTACAGTCTGACTGCAACTTCAGAGTAGCCTGATGTGTGTTCTTTTTAGCCCCTAAACTTAACAGCAATTTGTGATAAAATAGGTCTAAATTGTCTTGTGTGCTTCCTTTCCATCCTAAGCAGAAAATGAGTGATATAATCATATTTATTAATGACTCTGGGTCATTATTATGAAGCTAGGTATTTTACTATGCAGTTTTTGATTGATTGCTGATTTAATAGTCTAGAGTGAGGTATATTATAAAGAAGGATAAATGACAGGGAAAATAAAAGCAAGACTGGAAGCAAAATGGAGCCACATGAGGTTCAAACGTGCTTTTATGATGATCTGAAGTTTGTTGGGGAGTGCTGCCAAGTCTGTTGGAGTGATGGGTGTTCCCATCGAAGGTGGAGTTTTCTTCTCCCAGCTTTTATTTATGAAAGCTTTATTTATGGTGAGTTTCACTGGAGGAGCACAAAGTAACACTCCTTTCCCAATTCTGTTTTTCAGGTTCTTTCATCAGCTTTTTAAATCCTGTGCCCAGTGGTATTTCCTTGCTGCCTTAGTTATATAATGCACATTTTTATGGTCTGCTCTGTTATTTGCAGAATAACCAGTCATACCATCCAAGAATCACAGGGAAAGGCATGGTAGGGGTGGGGAATGTTTCATTCAAAGATGCCAGGATCTGTGGGTTCCCTCTTAGCATTAACTGTCAACTTGGCTGAGCTTAGAATCGTCTAAAAAAAAAAGAAATTTCTGTTGAATAATTGTTTTTGTCAGTTTGGTCTGTGGAATTGTCTTGATTGTTAATTGATGTAGGAGGTCCCAGGCCCCTGTGGATAGTGCCATTTCCTGGATAGATGGTCCTGGGCTGTTTAAGGAAGCTATTTGAGTGAGACAGAGAGGGAGCCTGCAAGTAGCATTCCTGTATGGTTCCTTCCTCCAAGTTCCTACCCTGACTTCCCTCAGTGATGGACTGTGACCTAGGAGTGTAAGCCAAAGACCCTTTCCTCCCCAAGTTACTTTTGGTTAGTGTTTATCACAGCAACAGAAAGAAAACTGAAACAGTGGGTATTGGGCTTCCAACTGGCAGTGATATAAAGAAGAATGCCTCTGAACTCATCACGATTTGCCCTAAACATTCTGTAATTCAGAACATTTCCTCTGTAGTTTCTAAGGTAGCAGACCTTTGCAGTAAATGTGATCTGATATGCTCCTTAGATGTTCTGAGGGTGCCGGACTGCAGCAGGTGGACATGGCTGGCAGTCTTGCCTGATGTCCTTTGTACATTGAGTTTCATGTTGTAGTTCATATTGCTGTAGCTTTGCTTACGTGGACTGTCAAGGTGATGGTTATTAAGTTACATTGCTTCTCAGTAGCTGGTGTTCTCAGCAGTGTTTTTATCTAGGCTGCCATTGCAATTTTGATTTCTCTTCGATTCAAAATTTATTCAGCAAATTTTTTTCTGTGTTTTTCTAAAATGTCAAAAGATTTTCTTTACTCTTTTGGCTAATCACTCGTTTATTCTTGTGCTTGTTTGCATCCCAGTCAGAGAGCAGTGGCTCGCATTTACTGTGGTTCTTCAGATCTGTCCCTTTCTGCACTTGATAGACTCTTCCACAGGGCTGAGTAATTCCTTCAGTGCATTCAAAGTTCTCAGTGCTAGGAGTTGAAATAAGGTCAGTTGGAGGTCACATTAGCCCTTTTCTGGTATTGTACATGAAGGCAGAAAAAGAAAGAAACGTTTAAAGTGCAGAAAAAAATCCATGAACTTGGCTTGTAAACATCCTAGTGGGTATGATGAATTCTTAAGAGACATGAGCCTGTTGCCTTTATCAAAGTCCTTCCTTCATTGATTAAACACTATCATTTTTCTTGTCTCATGTGTTGAGAGGTCAGGGTCACTGTATCATGCTCAGTGTTCAGGGCATTTATGTAGAGATTGGGGCAGCTAGTTGGGGGGGTTGTTAAGTTATCTGGCTTCCTGAGAAATTTAACGTGAGAAATTCAAACTATGTTGTGGTTTGGTGGGTGGCACCTCAGTGCCCCACTGCACCTGTGATAAAGCGCATTCTCCCAGCCTTCATACTGGACTGAATAGCCCACATTCTTTGGAGCCTATCTCGATCCTTCAGATAGCCATCACTGTGACTGCACTGCATTCCTTTAGAGTTAGAGCATGACTAGACTCCTAAAGTAAGTGCAGTTTCTTTGTAGTAACTGGGACCATTGGGTGAGAACATGACAGAACAACGGCAAAGCTGTCGTTCTCAGAGCTGCACAGTGATGCTGTGGTCCAGCACTGGTCTCATGGACTGTACTTTGGTTAAATTGTCATGTATCTGGGGCCTCTTAGTAAGATTTTGCTGCTTCATCCTTAAAAGTGGATGTGGCTTTATGAGAAAGGCCCAGGTGACAACCTTACTATTTGAGGCCTCTTGCATTCCTGACATTACTTTGCACCAGTTAGCAAGACTGCTGCCACCCTCCCTGGTTGGAGGTCGGCCTGCCTTCCTTCCCTCCCTTCCCCCAACACTTTTTTTTTCTTTTGAGACGATATCCCTATAGCCCCAGCTGGCCTGGAACTCACTATGTTTACCAGGCTGACCTTGATCTCACAGAGATTGGCCTCCCTCTGCCTCCCAAGTACTGGGATTAAATGCGTGCACCATCCTAATTGCAGTCTTTACTGGCGCTCTGTGGAGATGGTGGCTCTGAGCAGAGGGGCTTAGCTTTGAAATCGGGCACTAACCTGGGTACATAGCGATTCACCTGACTGGTGGAAGCTGAGTGTCTACTCTGTGTAATGCGGCTGGCAGTGTCACCTTGCAGACTGTTGCTAGGATCAGAGACGAGATATTTAGAGTGGATTCTGCTGTGCACTGGGCATCTGCTAATAAAATATCAAGCCCTTGCTATTAAGAAGAATGCCTGAGCACACATACCTTCCTTGAATAGTGACCAATGGTGTACAGAGAGTTGCAGAATCAGATATTATTCACTCTAGGCCTGAGCCACAGGGACTTACACCCTAGGGACTGGCCTCTTCCACTTGCTCTGGCTTGGTAGGGCTAAGCCTGTAGGGGACAGTGACAAGTTACTCTGCCTGAGGGGGCAGGAGGCGGCAAGATGCAGGCCTGATTCATTCCCCTCATGAGATAGATGAAAGCCATAGGTAGTTTGCCTCAGTGAGATGTTCCACACAAGCTTAGTGTTAGGAGGCATTAGCAGGATTACTGAGCACAGATTTCTTGATGTGCAGCTGGAGTTCAGTTATACAGTGTCATCCCTGGGAGACAAATTGGCCAGGCTTTGAAATCTGGTTCAGAGTACAAATAGCACTCATGACCAGCTTACTAGTCCAGTAGTCCTTGGGACAAACCCACACCTTCTTTAGACATCCTCACTGTCCTCAACCTGTGTTACAGTTCTCAGAGGGCCTCAGGGCTGGAGTGCTTGGGTTCCTTTCTCTCAGGTTCTGAGAGGTCTCAGTGAGAATTCACGCAGTGTGTAACTGGGGTCACAGGAGATGGGACGGGTCAGTTGAGGCATTTACCTATAACACTCCATTCAGATATTTACTTTGTGAGCATGCATTACTTTGCTCATGGATTTTGCTTTGTGCTGGAGAATAGCAAGTATGAATTCTTAATAGAATCTTAGTATTTTATACATTTTAGCTGTATTGTTTCTTTCTCTTTTCAATCTAAGGAATTTTTATGCCTCATACTTGATTTCTTTCGAGTTTTGCACAAAAAAAATCTCACTTTTGGACTTCCTTTAAAATTGTATCATTAAAAACTCCTTTTTTTTCAAATGACTTTGCTTTGATGGCACTCAAACACTATGGTAAATTGGCAACTGAGAGTCAGTGTGTTAGAAATAATGGTAGGAGAACATTCCACAGCTGAGGAAAGGATTTGAAAGTTTAATATGTTGAAGTGCCTGGAGGCATCTTGGAGGGATTTCACCAGGGTTTGAGGTCAGGTGGATTTAGAAAGAGGCAAGATCCCAGCAGGGGAATCTACTGGAAGTAGGGTAGTTGCTAAAACCATGTTATAAGCTGGGCAAGAAGAATCCAAGTGAGCCCCTGGGAGCAGATGCATGGAAGTTATAGATAAGCTTTGCTCAAGGACATGGAGTAATTCTGTGTGCTCAGAGCAGACAGCTCCAGAAGCCGATAACCAGGATCACCCTGTCTGACTCTGACTCCACTGTTCTTCCTTCACCCCCCTGCCTTTGTTTAACCTTTCAATCGAAGGTGCTATCCTAGTGTCTCCTGTCACCATAGCCCACACAGCCCACTTCTATTGGCCTGCTCTGGCCTCTTGAGCTCCTGCTTGTTGGATGGGTCAGGAGATCCCCTCCACCAGACACCTGAGTGTGGATGATAGATGCAGTCAGATACTATAGTCTGGAGGTTTTGCAGTGACAAAACAGTTTCATTTCAGAATGGAAATGGGGTCTGGATTTATAGCTGTCTGAAGCATTGTTAGCATGCAGCTTGTAGAAGGGCTTGGTTATTTCTGAAATGACTGAAAACAGGAGACATTGTATTTTATGTGCTGCCAAAGGAAAGCCATTGCCACAGCAGGACAATGTAAGCCACAGGTGTGGACCTGCTGGCTAAAAGCTTGTGGGTGTCTTACCTCTGAGCATTCAGTCTTGCATGCTTGTGTTGCCTGCCAGACCAGCCAGGCTATTTCTGCTGCCACACCTCCAGTTATTGCATTTACTCCAAAGACTGCATTATAAGATGTCATAACTGGTTATGGTGAAATGTGTAGAATGGAATGTGGTTAGCTGGGTATTTTGAATTATTGATCATGGTATTTAGTATTCTTAGTGGCCAGAAATGGCTTCCTGTTTATACCAAATAAGGATGTAGGATTTGCTTCCTTAAGTTTACACACTACATAGTATTTTAATTAAAGTATATTATTTAAGTTACTTCAAGGCTTTATTTGAGACTGACTCGAAAGAGGAAATGAAAAGTTCTGTGGGTTAGGCTTCAGAATCAGTCTTGTCTGCTGTTTGCAGGCTGCAGAGATTGGATCTGGTACCCAAAGTCCTTGATAGGGTTGGAGATGGCACATTAGAATGCAACCAGCCCTGTAACAGCTGCCCTTGAGTGTTCAAATATAGAAGTGGGAGCTCTGTTACTATTTTATTCAAATGAAAGAAATGCTGTGTCTGTAGTGCGTTCCCTCTCTGCAGGCTGCCTGTTGTGAGGTCCCAAAGTAGTCTTTTCATCTCCCGGAGGCCTCCTCATTCCTTTGTCACTCCTTTGTGGGACCCAGACAGGGAGGAGAGGTGTTGGAGGGGCCTCACTGACCCAGAAGGCAAAGTGATGTTCAGATAGAGGTACTCAAGATCTCAGCTTCAGTTTCAACACCAGGCTTCCTTGAGCCTTTTACCTCCCCTCCAAGATATCCCCCAGAGGACTACTGTACCATATTGCTGGAAGAGCACAGTGGGCGTGTCGATGTATTACATAACCTCTGCTTTCCTCGTACCTCGAATACAGGCATGAGCCACAATACCTGCTGTATTTTTTTCCCCCGTTACTGGTAAGCTTTAGTGCCCTTGAATTTTTACAGATTTTATAATAAAAAGACATTTTTTGCTGTTCATTTCTGTTTTACCCACCATTTTCTATTTTTACTTTTTTGTAGTGAAATCTCACTAGGTAATCAGGAGAGTTGGTTTTCCATTGCAGTAATCTAATAAGGAAATAAGATGTGTCAATTAGATTTGAGAGGAATGGTTACTTTTTTTCATTTTAAAATTATGGTGATATATAGAACATAAAATCTGCCACTGTAATGTTTTTTGGGTTTTTTGTTTGTTTGTTTGTTTGTTTGTTTATGACAGTTTTAACTCTAACGCAGGCTGGCCTTGAACTCAAAGTAATCCTACCTCCTCTTCCTGAGTGCTAGGATTACAGGTGTGTAGCACCATGTCCAGGTCTTATAACTTTATTTTTTACTTTAAACATTTTTTTGAAACATGGTCTAGCTGGCCTGGAACTCTGTGTAGGCCTGGCTGGTCTTAAAGTTGGGGGTAACCGTAAGCGTCCTACACGCAGACTGTTGCATCTCTGTGTCCCAGGTGTTCATGTGAAAACTAGTACTGGGCAGCCATATACCACCTGTGCTTAGGGAAGGTCCCTGGCACACCCCTCTCCCTAGAGCAGAGTTGGAAATCCTGTACTACCACAGTGGCACAGGCGGGAAGCAGGCAGTTGCTGACCTCAAAGTTCTGATACCAACTTAGTTATGTCTGCCAGCAAGGTTGTGATTCACAGGATCTTTGTTTCTCCCCCCGACCCTGCTTAGTCCCTGTTCCGGCTTTGATTCACTTAGACAGCTGTCTTGATAATCATGTTCTCAGTTAATTCAGTAACCTCGCTCAAAGCGAGCATTTCCTTCTCTATAGAATAAAGTGGTCTATCTACTTCAGGGCCTTTCTGTGCCGACCTGTGGTTTGAAATATTTCCATAATTGATGATACGGACTTTTTGTGCTTTTAAGAAGAGGGAGATGGAAGGTTCTAGAAACAGAATGTAGAGAGCACAAAGAGAAAAGAACACAGGGATTAGGCTCAGGAGAGTGTAGCTTAAGATGCCCCCAAGAAGGGGCCAGCTGGCTTCCTCATAGAATCTACCCAGGGTGTGCCATTGCAGATGTTGAGCACAGTTGGGATGTGTCCAGAGCAGGGTAGGTCAGCAGGGTGTGTAGTGAGCCCTGTGCCTAGGTAGCGTTCTGGGTGTCTAAGGCCGCAGAAATCCAGCCACACCAGGTCTGAGGTTGAAAACAGGACACCAAGCCTGGAAGGCATAGGGGAAGGAGACAGGGCTTTGTGAGGGAGAGAGCTTAGAATTCGTTCACTTGTTGGTATGTAGAAGTTAGCCTAAGAATTTGGACTGTCTTCTTAACTGTTCTCTTAACCTTGTTTACTTCTCATGCAGTCCAGACGGCCAGATGAGCACCCTTCTTTGACTGAGAAGGACTGCAGACCACTCCTATTGCATACAAGGCAGAGCTGGGGTGTAGACTTGGGTTCCCTGATTCTACAACCTGTGCTTCTTCCTGCTCTGCTCTGCAAATCTCTATTGTAGTCATGGCCACATGTGCCTCATTGCTTACCAAAGTCCATTTTTTATTTAGCTTCATCAAGAGCCACCTGGTCAAAGTACAAGACTGGGTGTGGGGCCTCAGACAGTGGCATCAAGAGTTGGTCCCCTCATTTTGCTTTCCTCTCAGTAGTAATTGTCAAGGAGGCTGTTTCTATGTGGACAAAGGTGTCCTGCCTCAGACCCGCCATAGGACAGTACAGAGTTCCTGAGAAAGACTTGGATAGACTATGCTTGGGTCTTGTGTTTTACTCTGAGAAGTCACCCTGGCACTTCAGGGGTTCCAGACCCCATTGACTATCCCAGTTCTGGTGTTCCCCAAAGTTAGAGCAGACTACAAGTGTCCCCTTTTCCTCTCTACCACCATCCAAAAATTGCCTAGTGGAGACTTCCTTTCAGTGCTAAGGTGACCATAGTGTCCTAGTCTTGGTCAACAGTATCATAAGGCCGTCCAACAGGCAAACACCCAACCACCATCTTAAGTCTCCTCCCCAGCTCCTGTGAGAACTGTGCTTACAGGGAGATCAAGTAATCAGATGTTAAACTTGGGTTTCTAGTTCTAAGAAGTAATTTTTTAGCCTTGGCAATCAAATGGGTTAGTAAGTTGGATTTTTAAAGCTTGTTTTCTTTCCCATCTCAGAGATTTCATGAAGTCTGTACCTGAGATTTCTTAGAGATGGGATCTGCATTCAGCTGTCTTTACTATAGACAAAGTAGCATTTGCCATCCATCTATCAGGTGCCCATGCTAGGATTTTGTATAAGCTGGCTCTCTAGTCCTTTGGAACCTGAGGACAGCTGGTGTGTTCAACCTGCTGGGACATATTTGTGCAGCTATGGTAAAGGCAGCATTTTCTGGCTTTACCATCATGTCAGGTAATTACAGAATGCCAAGAGTCAATTATCAGAACAATTTCATGCTCATTATATTTAGAGAAGTTCAAGTAAGTGATTCTATTTTAATTGTAACATATCCAAAGACAGTTAATTCTGTATTCTTTAGAATGGTAACTTTTCCTCTGAAAGATGGTTTTTAAAATATTAAAATTAAGTCATCATGTCAAGCTTTATTTATTTTTGCTTTGACAGAAAGAGAGTTGGAGTAGGGAACAGTTTTGAATGTCAGAAAGAATTGAGTTATCAGAGAGCTCTTCCCTCAACCTCCATTTAGAAGGAAATTGCAAACATGTAAGCCCTTCTGGGCTCAGTGTTGCTTTGTGGCAGTGAAATGATGCATGCCTTTAAATTTTTTTTCTCATTTATTTTTATTTTATGTGCATGAGTGTTTTACCTGCATGTCAGTGAACCTCTGTTTTGCGTTGCTTGCAGAGGCTAGGAGAGTGCTTTGGAGCCCCTGGAACTGGAGTTTCAGACAGTTGTTAACTGCCATGTGGGTGCTAGGAACCAAACCAGGGTCCTCAGCAAGAACCATCAGAAGTGCTCTTAACTGCTGAGCCATCTCTCCAGCCCCAGTGATGCATGTCTTGATGTTTGTTGAGATAAACACATATAAGAAAGGCTAGACTAAGTTTCATTTTCCTAGAGGTTTTTGTGCCCTGTGCCTTCCATTTTGTCATCCCAAATGGGACCTGGGCCACTTGTTCCCTCCCAGAGATTCTGTCATTCACTGTATAGTAAATGAGTCTTCCTTACCCATGGATTTCTACTTCATGGATTCTACCAGCTACAGATTGGGAATATTGGGGGTGGGGGGTGGTCCCCAAAGCAAAACTCATACTTTCTGTGTGCTAAGCACCATGTGAGCCTAATGATAGGTATACATGTATGTGGCTTCCAGCCTGTCACAACAGAATCTCTCCAGCACCTATTTGAGCACTGTGGACTGCAGTTAGGCTTACTGTTTACAACTGTGGTGAACATGTAAACTTAATATCTTGTCATTGGTCCCTAAGGAACACAGTGTAACAGCTGTTTGATAACATTTACATTATGCTAGGTGTTTTAAGTAATATATAGGTGATTTAAAATGTGGAAGGTGTACATATGTTATATGCAAATACTACATTTTGAATAAGGGACTTGAACACCCCACAGGGTTTTTAGAGCTATTTTCCAGTACCCAGGGATGGCTGAGCTGTTACATGCACAGATACACTTAGGCTGCCTCTTCTAGCCATCCATCCTCTGCCCTGTGGCAGGAGATAGAATGAGGAGATGTATCACTCAAGGATGGTCTTTCTAGCATACACATCAGTTGGGGAGAGGGTCTTTTTAATTAGTCCCCAAAGATTGACTTTTAAATGTTGGTGTTGGGCATTCCATTCCCTGAAACTTAATATATTCCAGACCAAACTTCTAGTGAAACAAAGCTCTAAGCACCTCCTTTTTTTTATTACTTTCCATCTTCCTGATTTACCAAGTTTTCTCAGCCCTTCCCTCTAGGATTACCTGGGACTCCCCCCTGCCCCCAATCTCACTGCATGTTTTAACACCCATCCCTGGGCCACGACTTGCAACCTGGCTGCGTATTCTGGGGATCTTTTGCCCAACACCAAGCCCTCTTTCTTGTTCTGTTTCTGTGTAAACTCCCCAGCTTCTCCTGGCTGTGCCCTGTGTGAACTGTCTTCTCTCCCCTGCTGGCCCTGCCTTTCTAAGGATATTCCACCTCTCCCTCCTCTGGCCTTGGCTTCAAGCTCTGCCTTCTGTCTGGAGATTGCCTGACTCCCACTCCTTGTTTGTCTCTGTCCTTTGCTGCTGTGTACTTGGATCAAACCTATAGGCTCCACTCTTCATTTTCCCTTCATTTGTCTCTGGCTTTCTGTCATTTCTCTATTAGAATCTAATTTTGCTCTTTATTTTCTCCCTCTTGCCTTCAGTGGTCCTTGAGCAAGCACTGGAGTGTTGTATTTGGCCTGTTTGATTTTATAACCAATGTGGAAGGAACCTTGACTGTGTTCACATTCTTAAAGCTTCCAGAAGGGATAATGATCTTTTTTGTAAATGTTCCTTTCAACAACATTAACTAACAATTCAAGGAAGAAAAACATAGCCCATGTCAATAACCTGTCAATTTTTAACTTTTCTTAAACAGCACCAGTATAGCACCTGTAAACACCTGGAGAAGCCAGTGACTGAAGCTTCGATCAGTGTATCACTGAGACCTCACCAGAGTGCCTTAAGAAAGAGGAAACACACATGTTGCATGTGATAGGTGCTTTTCCCCTCTTCCTCATACTTAAAATATAGAGCCTAGTCACCTCACCATTTTTGTGCCTGAAGGCTGCTTGTGGCAGGCCTGTTTATGCACCTGCTTCCCTTTTGAGCTGCTGTTTTCTCTGAGATTTTGCTCCACACTAGATGAAGGTTTCTCAATATCATCAGTCCACCCCCCTTCAATTCACATTCCTGTTACCCTGTGTATTTATCTTCATCCTATGTCTTAAGAAATTTCCCCTAGGAATTCTAGCTCTGAAATATTTAAAATGTTGACTTCAAAGTCAGCGGAACTGTGCCAAACATACTTTTTCTGAAGATAAATGAGGAAGCTCTTGACAAAGGACAAAGTCAAGGCCCATTAACTCAAACAGGATGCAGGGTATCTCAGGGAGGCCAGGCTTGTTCATGGTTGTAGAAAGAGAAGAAAGCCTTGTGAAACAAAAACAAGTGATTTTAACCTTATAGGCGATCATTCCCTGGCACTCTCAGCCTCCATGGTGGGTCTTCCTGTCAAGCACTCCTGTGACTGCTGAGAAAGTCAGGAAGCCCTGGGCTCCAGGCCATTCCCGGAGGAATGTCCTCTATGCTAAATGGGAATTGAAACAGTTGGTTCGCCTGGACTGCATGTATCTTGGGATTACAAAACTGGTAAACATTTGGAGAAATGTAGAGATTGCAAGGGTATGACTGTACATGTCATGCTGTGGGCGATTCACAAAGGTACAACTTACACATCGTGCTATTAGTTACAGAGAGCAGTGCCCAAGGCCATGGCTTCCTCAGCACTAACTTGGAGACTTTCTTTGGGCTTTATTTCAAGCAAATTTTAGGTCATCTTCAGTTACTAATGCTTACGATGCTTACTGGGTGTTAATGCAACCTTCGTTTTTGCTGCCTTGCAAACAAGAGGTTCTCCTCCTCTTCAGGATCTCCAAGAAGTCAGATCAGTGGATTTTATATCCATTAGAATAGTAAGCATGCATGAAATGTAGTTTTGTTTAAAACAAAAGCTTTTGGAGCTGGAGAGGTGTTAGTAAAGTAGTTTGATCCTCAGAACCCATGTGAAAAAAGCTGGATATGCTGGTTCATGCTTGTGATCCCAGTGCTGGCAAGGCAGCTTGGCCTACTTGGCAAGCTCTAGACCAGAGAAACCCTGTTTACAAAAAGGTAGACATTGCCTTAGGAACTCGAGGTGTGGTCCTCTGGCTTCCACACACACGCTCATGTGCACATACATATACACAAACAAATAACCTTTGACTAGAATCACATTTTGTTCAAAGCAGGAGGTACCTCCAACTGATCCCTGAGCACGGGTGTCCTTAACTTCCCAAGGAATGAAAGTCATGGATGTATGTAAGGTTGTGGAACTTGTACAGCAGAGTGGTTTATCACATAACCTTCACTTCCATGAGTGTGAACAGCTCAGGCAAAAAGATTCTGCAGGTAGACCATAGGCACTAGAAAAGTGTGGAAGGAGGAGGAAGTAGGGGGGCCTTCAGGACCCAGAGGTTTCCAATGAGGAGCAGTTAGTTGAGGGCTTTTAGACAATGTGTAGTTAGTAAGGCAGGCCAGATGGATGAAGGCTACTCCTAGGACATGAGCTTTTACCCAGAATGTACTGCTTTACTCAAGGGTTTGATTAACAAAGTAACAGATTAACTTTGTTTCCAAGAACCGCTTATCTGGGAGAGTGTCCAGGATGGCCTGGAGTGAGGAGTGTGGCAGCTGGTAGAACTGGGAAGAAAGCAGGTGTGAGAGAAAGGCAGAGGTCAGCATGGGCACTGGTCATGTCTGATTGATGCCCAGATTCCTCCCTGGGCAGAGGACACTGGCCAGGATGGAAGCTGGCAGGCCGTTAAGAGTATTTATCATTGGCATGAGTCAGTAAGGGGGACCTGAAACCAGGCTAGGACTTGAGCTTGGACACCCGCTTCCTTGTGAAAATAGGATTCACAGAACCTGAAAAGAGACAGCAGTGAAAGACCCCTGGGCAGTCTAAGTACCGTGAAGAGAATGTGAAGACAGAAATGGTAAGAGTTCCAGAAGGCCCTCTGGGAACAGACCGTAGATTTCTATGACAGAGATGTTCATTGAGGTGTAAGCCACACCCACCCTACACTGACCCATCAGCAGTCCCTGGCCAGTTGACCTCAAGATGCCACCATTTGTTGCCAGTAACAGAGCAGCAACGCCTGTTACAAAGGTGGTCAGTCTGAAAAACATCTCAAAGATAGAGATGGGTGGGACTTAGTACCTATGAGGATGTGAGGGAGAATGGGGAGAGTCAGAAACCTTGTAGCTCCTGGCCCCTGCTGTCCATCTGAAGTATGAGAGAGGATAGGCATGAGCAAAAGGAGGCAGAAGGAATACCCAGAGGGAAGAAGGATCTGACTGGTGAAACTAGGGGACTGGATCAGAGGAGAATGCTTTCACAGCATGGCATCAATAGTAAGCGCTGATTGAGCACCTTTTCCTTCTGCAGAAAAGATTTCATTCTTCACCCCATCCCTGCAGATGGAGGAATTTCCTGGCTGCTATGAGCAAGCCCCTAGGTCCCCATGGAACAGCTCCCTCAGGGTCCCTCAGGCCTCCCTGCCTGCCTTGAGTTTTCTGTTAGGTATTTAGGGAGCTTTTGTGTCTCTGTGAACTTATGTGAGCTTGCTAGGTCTTTTCCCTAAATTACATTTTGGTGTCTAGATGTTTTCTTCCTTCTCATCTTAAACTGCTGGTGCCAAATAACTTATTCAGCAGGTCTCAGGTGGTTTGAACTTTGGTCAGCTCTCCCTCCCCACCTGGTCCCTGCCACCCAGCAGGTGCCTAGGTTTTTCCTGTCTTTTGTTTTTTGACTTTATACTCCTCATATGTGCGTATCCTGATTCTGCTGCTGACTGACCTTGGTACTAGGTCCACCAGCTTCTGTCTTAAGTTTGTCAAGAGCTCATTCCTTGCTTTTTTTGTGGTGTCTCCCTACTGGCCTGCAGTGCTGTGCTGCCTACTGAAGTCATGTTAATACCTTTTTCTTAAACAGCATCTGGAGTCCCTTGGAAGAAATGCATGTTCCCAGACAGACTGCATGGGCTCTGAGCCCTTCCTGTAGACTACCGTGAGAATCATCATAGACTCCCTTTTCTAGGCTGAATGAAATTTGAAAGAAGGGAAAAAATACTTGACTTTACAACCCAAAGGTATGCCTTCATTACCATCTTCACACACTGCTTTCAAGGCTCGTTCCTTACGCTTGTTTTAAAGAAACATGGCTGCAGCCCCGTTTTTGTAGGCTGCTTTTGTTGAACATGACAGAATTAGCTCTTCTATAGTAACTGTTTATGAGACGTTTTTAATGGCTCCATATTTCCTTAAGAAATGTTTTTTTAGTACAACATCTACCTTGGGGCCTGATAGTTTTGTACAGGCTGTCTCCATGGCTAAAGGAACTGGTGAGCTTTTAAAAAGATAATTTTGTTGTGGAAATAACAGCCACTCACAGAAGTTCATAAAAAGCACATGTACAGCTTAATGATCTGCAAGGTAAGCACTTGTGAAAAGACACAGACCACAGCCACTGTGCTGCACCCTGTCCAAATGACACACTTCTTCCAGATGAAACCTTGCCCTGTCCTGTTGTCACCACTCTCTAGCCTCATAGGGTTTCAGACCTTTTGTTTTTCAGTATTGCAAGGCTGTCAGTGGAAATATCCCTGAACAGCAAGTTTCATGCTGGTGGGTTTGCAGGCTTCGCACGTGGTATCAGGTGCACATTCTTTTGTCTGCTCCTTCTACTCATGGCTGTTCTTTAAATTCCCTGATGTCTGTGCAGTATTCAGTGCCATGACTGCCACAGCATACGTAACCATTCTGTGGTGGATGTGCCTGGGAATTGCCTCCAGCCACATACACCTGTGCCCACAGTCTTGAGTGTGTTTCTGGTAGATATAAGCACTGATTACTGAGTGAATGTGGCTTTGACTAGGATTTCTAGGTCCACAGTATCTTTAGTTTTAGTTATCATTGCAAAAACAGTTCCAAAGCATTTCTTTGAACTTGTACCTCCATCAGCAGGAGGGGAGTGTTTCTTTTCACACCCTTGCCAATACCTGCTGTTGTCATATCCTCAACTGTTTGTCAGTTGTGAGTATGTAGAGGATCACAGGATGATTTTAATTTGCATTTCCCTTTTTACTAGTGAAATTGAGCCCCCCCCCTTTGTCTTTTTTTTTTTTGAAGCAGGGTCTCCCTGTAGCCCCAGCTGTCCTGGAACTCACTATGTAGACCAGGCTGGCCTTGAACTCAAAGAGATCCACCTGTCTCTGCCTCCCAAGTGCTGTGACTATAGGCGTGCGCCACCACGCCCGGCTCTTTCCTCTTTTTTACTTCCTCTTCCTTTCCTTCTGCCTGCCCTTCCTGCCTGCCTCTACTTTTGCCTCTGCTTCTAGTCTAAGGTTTACTAGTGTTGTTAGATGATGCCCCTTTTTACAAAACTCTGCTCTTCTGTCTGACCCCTACTGGTTCTTGTATCCAATATGAGCCTTTCATTCACTGTTGGTATAGTGAATGCCCTTGCCCTTTTTAAACAGTGTTGTGTTATGATCAGAAGTTGTGATTTTGGTAGCTAGGATTCAGTTTTCCCTCAGTGGCTAGGGTGCCCATGTTCCTGCTCAAGTTACGCTCTGCAATCTCTGAGTGGCAGAGTATTGGTTATCACAAAGGACCTGAGTCTGAGCCTTGGAATAGGCATTGGGGGTTGTCTTGGTGAACTCATAGCTCATAGATGAGCATCCTCTAGAGAAATAGCTCTAGCCTCTCCACAGAGCATTTAAAAGATGGTAACGTCTCAAGGTAGACACATCAGGACATACAGAAGAGAACCAGCTGTCTGTGTTAGTAGGGACGACATTTACCTCTGTCCTGTGCAACAAGGACACAGTAGACCAAGTGCCTTCTTTGTGCATTTCTGTACTAATCCACTCATGGTATTGAGTTAAGAGAGTTGGGATTTGGACAGTGTTCACTGTAGTAATAAAAAGTCAATGGAAAACTTCCTTATAGCTGTGATGTATTTGCAGACAAGAACTACTGCTCTTCAGATTTGATCACAGGTGGTAAGGGCAGACCTGGAAGATTTTCACTGTTTTTTTGTTGTTGTTGTTGTTTTGTTTTGTTTTGTTTTGTTTTGAATTTGAGACAGAGTCTCACTGTGCTGTTCTGGCTGGCCCGGAACTTGTTAGGTAAACCAAGCTGGCCTTGAACTCAAAGAGATTTGCCTGCCTCTACCTCCCAAGTCCTGGGATTAAAGGCGTGCACTATCCTTTCATTATATCTTTAATCAGCAGTATTATCTTTTTAAGAAACCTAAAATATATATATATCTTCATTTTCATTTTATGTGTATGAATGTTTGCCTACGTGTATATATGTATACCACATGTGTACCTGGTGACCATTGAGCCAGAAGAACTGGAGTTACAAGCCATTGTGAGTTGTCATGTGGGCACTGGGAACAGAACCTGGGTCCTCTGTAAGAACAGCCAGTGCTCTTAACCAGTGAGCTGTCTCTTTAGCCCTTATTAACCATCTCTTAATCCTCTGTGCCTTTATTCATTAGTTGTTTCTGGTGGTCATTTCCCCCTTAGATTTTCTTTGATTCATGATTTCTTTTCTCTAGTTCATAGCAAAATTGTGCTGTCTTGGAGGGAGAGCAGTTGTCAAAAGAGCCCCACCCCAGATGTGGGAATTGGGGGTGGTTCTCTCTTCAGGTGCCTAATGACCCCTTCCTTCCCCTGTGATTATTCAGTGACTATTTGTGCTTTCAGGGAACCTGGACCATACTAATCTAATGAAGATTGTGGAGGGAGGAGGAGACATTTAAGTATTTATGCTTCCCTACTAAAAGGCCTCTCCACTCTAGGTTAAACCCTTGTTGAAAAGTGTACCCCATGCTAACAGCCGTAATGGCCACTCCTTCCCTCTTCCTACAGGCCCCCATTTCCCTGTATCTTTTTTGTAGAGCTTGAGGTGGGAAAGGTGGGGCTTGGGGTCTTGCCCTACCTACCTCCTCAGCTATAAATCAGAAGTTCTCACTGATACCTGTTGTCAGAAATGGTTTCTTGGCACCCTGGAAACCACAGTAGGTAGTCATATCAAATAGTGGAATTGTTGGATCATGGGCTTCAACATTACCAGGTAATGTTAGGTGGTTTTCCCAAGTTTGGGTAAGTCCTTGACATCTCTATTACTTTTCTCATTGTTGTGACAAAATGGCAAACAAAAGCAACTTAAGGAAGGATGCGTTTATTTTGACTCACAGCTGGAAGGGTTACAAAGGCATAGCAGCAGGAGGCCATTGGGCACCTGGGTCTGCATCCTGGAAGAAGCAGAGAGACGGGTGCTCAGCTCACTTTCACTTTTCTGTTCAGTCCCAGATCCCAACCCATTGGGTAGTGCCACCCACATTCATTCAGTTAAACCTCTGGAAACTACCGTGCACCTAGCTGAATCCAAATCCAGCTAAGTTGACAATGAAGATAAAGCATCACACATGTCTTGAAGTCGTCTTACTGTCTTTTTTTCTCCATCTCTTGGATATAAAAATAGCTACTCCCTGCTTTAATGTGCACCTTGATGTGTTAATGAAGTTGAGCGCCTGTTTTATGTGTGTTAGGCATTGATGTCTTCATTTTCAGTCCATTTTTGATTCTCTTTCTCTTTTCTAGGTGTTCTTAGTATATCCTTGATATCTTTTAAATTTGCTTTATATTTATTGTGTATGTGTGGCATGATGTGCATGTGGATGGCAGAGGACAACATGTGAATCTAGGGAATCAATTCAGGTTCTCTGGCTTGGTGGCAAGCACTTTACCCACTGAGCCATCTTGCTAGTCTTTGATATCTGTTGTTGGTTAATAAAGAGGGTCTGCTTTCCTGGCTTCCTAGTTTGGTGCCGTCTCCCCCCCCTCCCCCGTAACCTCCCCCTCCCCCGCCCCCTGTAGGAGGTTGTAGCATTTTCTACACCTTCACCAGGACATCTCTTCCTACCAACAGGAAGAGGGAGGGAGAGCACACTTTTCCCTTCAAAGCCACACCTTCTCACATCCCATTAGCTAGAGCATAGCTCTCTGTGTACACCAAGCTGCAGAGGAGGCTGGGAAGTGTAGTCAGTATTCCAGTTTTTAATCCAACCAGAAATTTACAGGGGTGAATCAGGAGACCACGACTGAGTTAAATCTGGGAAGCATTTAGCCCCAAGAAGGGGCTAAAGAAAATGTGATTGTTTTTAAATTAATTGTCTCAGTGAACTTTTCTCTGATAAATGCTAATGTCTCTTATATAATTTAAAACTCACTTGATGAGTTCTTGGTAATAATAGTTTGGTAAACCTTTTGACTTCTTTTTTTAACTTTTGATTTTTTTTTAAATTTTATGTGTATGTGTATATTGCCTGCAGGTAGGTAAGTGCACCCATGTAGTGCAGTGCCCGCAGAGGACAGAAGAGGCTGTCAGGTCCCCTGGAACTGGAGTTAACAGACAGTTTTGTTAGCTGCCATGTGGGTGCTGGCATTCAAACCCAGGTTTTCTGCAAGAACAACCAGTGTTCGTAACTGCTGAACCATCTTTCCAGCCCCTTGACTTTTTTAAGTTCAGAAAAATACAATTATCAAAGAAAATATAAAAAAAGAGTAATAGGAAATGCAAAAACTTAAAATGAAATTTATAATGTATTTGGTTATTTAGCCAAGAAAAAAAAGTTATATTCGTGGCTTCATGGCTTTTACAAAATGTTGTGGAGGAGTTCCTTAGTACTTAGTACTGATACAGGCCTCTAACATTTGTTTTTATAAAGCTCATTTTCATTTTAAGGTAAAGTACACAAGGTCAGTGATAATGGTTTTAAGCTACTGTATGTAGAGGTAGGTGTGTGGAGCTTTGTGGCTTTTGAATATTTCCCTCCTCATGCAGTAGCTCATGGCTGTAACTTCTGCTTTCCTCAGGTATGGCGTGAGTCCTGAGAACATTATCCTCTATGGGCAGAGCATCGGAACGGTCCCCACTGTGGACCTGGCTTCGCGGTACGAGTGTGCAGCTGTCATCCTCCACTCCCCTCTGATGTCTGGTTTGCGTGTGGCTTTTCCAGATACCAGGAAAACATACTGCTTTGATGCTTTCCCCAGGTTAGTACATGATTGGACAAATGAGAAGTTAACCAATGCCACTCCTAAATACTGAGTACCCATGTTAGGCCCTATCTTTGCCACCACTGGGACATGGGACATGTCTCCAGAGTTGGCACACATTAGAAAGTCTCCAGGTGATGGCAAAGGGCCTTGAGTGTGCTCATCCCAAGAACTGACTGATTCAGAGGTAACATATATCATGTATTCTAAAGGAACATACAATTCAGTATGCATTCACTCAGAGGGACCTGTGTTGAATTGCAAAGAGCTACATAGGTAAGGTGTGAGGAAGCAGTTAGCAGTGAGCCAGATCCTGAAATGAAAACAAACACATCTGAAATTTCTCTTTTTCAGTCAGAGGATACAAGCAAGGGAAAAGTGATGTGCTCTGTTAATCTTGGTAAAGAAAATAAAGGGGTAGTGAGCTAATCTCGAGCCCTGGCTGGAGACATTGTGAGAAATTGTCATCTTGCTCTCATGCTTTTAGCAGACCTGTCCCTGCAGAGATGCTGTGCCTGGGAGAAGCATAAGACTCAGAGCCCCTGGCCAGCCTGAGGCTTCCTGCCAGCCAACCCTTGGCAGTTCTCTAGCTCCCACTGATGGAAGGGAGAATGTCCTCCACACATAGGTTCTATGAGCAGTGTGCTTTGTGTGTCTTGCAAGATTCTTTTGGGATGTTTGGATTTATTTTTCAGAAACTATAATATGGAAGTGCTTTGAATTGCAGTGCTTGTCCCTAGCCTTTTCCCGTAGTGCGTTGCCAAAGCAGCCTGGCGTTGTGGCAGCACTGCTGGCCGTTCTGTTTGGTACTTTCCAGGAAAATCAGCAGAAGTAACACACAGTCCTCAGGATTTTGGTTGACCTGCTGCCATTCTTTATTGCTGGGGAGAAAGTCCAGCATTTGGCTGTATTAGCATGTGTCCTACTGACTGTCTTGTTTCATGGGAAGAAACTTCTGTGAACACCTCGGGTGAACCTCAGTTCTGTGCAGCTCAAGCCAGGCTTCAGTGAAACCCAGCTTCCTGGGGGTGGGGTGCTGTGCATTTCTGGTGCTGTGGCGGAGAATGCTAAGTAGGGCTGATGAACCTCACTAATGTGGCCTTATTTAAGCTGACTTCTGGTAATAAGAGGCAGTTTGTTTAAAGACAGATATTTTTCATGTTTGTGGAAAGCAAGGCCGAGTTACCCTGGCAACAAAATGATGGCAAGTCCCCCTTCCTTAAATTAGCCTATACCCTAAAATGTAGCCAATTGTAACTAATTGCATCCTATTATTAGTAACAAACTAGCAACAAATGCTATTTGTCGGATTCACCAGACATTTCTGGCTTACCCTCCTGTTAGCCTTCCCAACAATTTTCAGTTGATTCACTTACTGAACTCTTTACAGATGAGGCTGTAAAAAGGGAGGTGACATCATTGGCTTAGTGAGGATGGAGACAAAGGAGACCACTCCTACCCAGCATCCTAAATTATTGATGTGATAGATTTCCAGACATTAATTGTTACTTCAATTTGCATCATTAATTGGCTTTGGCAAACTTTTTTTATAGTGTCCATTGCTACCAAATGGCAGAATCATGTGTCTGTTCTCTTGCATCTCTCTCTCTCTGTTCATGAAGATGCGTTCATGTTTCCTTTTGTTTTACAAAGATAAAGAGAAGGAGCCCTGCTCCTGATCTGTGTTACTCTCTTTACCTTTGCATTTAGGGTCAGACTTCCAACTTCAAGTGCTCTCTCCAGACAGGAAGAGATTCCCGTAAACTGTAGCTTGGGGTGTAGTCTCAGTGCTGTTGAACCATTGAATAACTGCCGTTTTAATTGAGATAAATGAAGTCTTATAAAGGAAGGCACTTGAAAATTAAATCCAGGGGAGAAGTAGGTTTCCCAGTCAGATACCTGGTCTGCAGAACTGAACCTGGCAGTGAAGGCTCTGTCTGCTCTTTGCAGATCCGTGGCTGCGGGGTTTGTGTCTTCAAGTAGCTGGCAGCTTCATGGGTTGTTCGTAAAGGCTGTGTGCCAGTTGCTGCAGACCTTTGGAATGTGTGACTGATGTTAGCAGTTTTTATTGTCTCCCTGGCCTCATGGCTGTTACTTCATAATCCGTCTGAGCTTCAGTTCCCTCCCTGATCAAACAGAGTTGGCCATTCCTTGTGGGTCTTTTTCACAAGAATTAAAGGAAATTTTATGTGGGCAGTAAAAAGCTCAGCTATGAAGAATGCTAACTTATTTTCTCAAAAAGACTCCCACAAATAGCACCCATTTGTGTCCTGTTACCAGCCTGAGTAGGATCAACTGTGAAGAGGAGTCGGCAGTAAGAGGGCCTTGGGCAAATGGACAGATGTGCTTCTGGTTTGTTCATGGGTTAAATGACTAGCACCCCACTGGAGCAGGCCCAGCTGACAAACGCTAGCGGCCCTTTCAGTTCTTCCCCAGGATGCATTTTCAGAGCCTGAAGCACAATCTTTGAAGATCCTCAAACATTCATCCTGCCAGAGGAGGTTCGGTTTTTATGAAGAATTAAAGTCAATTGGAATCAAATCTAAGCATCACATTAAGTTTCAAGCCAGGTAGTACTGTTTTCATCAAAAAGTTAGACCTCTGCTTTTATGAGATGGGGCTTATGCCTTTAAAAAGAGTTCTGAGTATTGGAGGGTCACCAAGTCTCACTTGCCAGAGATGTTTATTCAGATACGTCAAGTGCTAGCCTGTTTGTGCTTTAAAGTCGTCCCCAAACATGAATATATTGAAAATATTAGTTACTGGTGTATTAGTCTGATGCTTTTAGGATTTCTGTTTTTAATAAAAGTACTGATTTTTTAAAAATCCAGCATTTAAATGTGGTGTGGAGTTCTTGATTGGACACTGGAATAGAAAAGAGACATTTGTTGAAAAACAAGTGAAATCCATATAAAGACTGGAGGTTTTAGCTAATAGTAGCAGATCAGAATTAGATTTTTGGTTTGGACAAATAGACCATAGCAGTGCCTGCTGTTGGTCTTATAGGAAATGGATTAGGAATACGTGGAATGTCTTCATACCTTTGCTATGATTTTTAAATGATTCCAAATAAAAAGTATATATAAAGGGAAAAAAGGAATTACTAGGGGAAAAATGGGGTGAAAGAAGCAAAACTATTACAGTCTCTTAGTGTGAACTTATCACCTGAAACCGGGACACCACTGGTGGGGCTGGGCCATGGGCACATGGGGAAGTTCTGTAAACCAACTAAAGTCCTTAAGTGTGGGTGGATGGTCTTGTCAGGCTCAGTGTGTTACCTATGAGTGGCATTAAGGAGTCCTTATCTCCCCTCCTGTTTCTGTCTTGCAGCATTGACAAGATATCAAAAGTTACCTCTCCTGTGTTGGTCATTCACGGTACAGAGGACGAGGTCATCGACTTCTCCCACGGCCTGGCCATGTATGAGCGCTGTCCCCGTGCTGTGGAGCCCCTGTGGGTTGAGGGAGCCGGGCACAATGACATAGAGCTCTATGCACAGTACCTAGAAAGACTAAAACAGTTCATATCTCACGAGCTTCCCAACTCTTGAAGAAGGTGGTTTGATCTTACCTCATCTACTGTGAACGGAGGAGATCTTGTTTGCACATGCTTTAACTGGATTTAACTGTAACTCCCGATAACCACTGAGAAGGGCCCAACCCTTCTGGTTTACTCCTTAAAGAGCTAACAAAATCTGTCTTTTGTACCTAATTCCCACCCTCCTGTTAGACTGAGCAGCTGGATTCCCACCTGCATGGTCTTGCAGGAGTGGAAGGAGACCTGACTGTGGGACTCACGTATGCTCACATCTGTCTCGCCCTCGCTGTCACCTCTGATTCACGCAGCAGTGCAGGATCAGCCTCTCACCCATGTGCTTAGTGTTTGACCTGCAGCAGCTCAGCCGCTGGCATCATGGGTGAAGTCCATTTGTGAAGCTATGGTAGTGTAACTGGAAAACTGTTGTGAAAATTCATTGATTTTTGTTAACATGCCAATCTTTCCCCACACAAACGAGTTGAAGAGTAATTTACTGGAACTATCAGCAAACAGCTTCATCAACTTAACCATATCAGAATAACTGGAATATTCTTAAACAACAGGACACTGGGGTTTTTTAAGTGTAAATTTATTACTAGCCAACAGAGTTTTAATATTTTAATTGTCTGGTTGGTCTAATGAAACCTGGCCGACATCCCTTCTGTAAAGTCCTCGTCGGCTTTTTTAAAGTCCTGTACATATTTGCAATGATATTGTGCACAGATTCTTAATGGGTAGTTTTCTCTCATCAGGCTACAACAACAGACTGCAAATTTCTTGTTTGTATTGTAAATGATTGAATACATTTTGTTAATATGTTTTTATTCCTATGTTTTGCTATTAAAAATTTTATAACATTTCCAAGACAAAAATTCCAAGTTTATGCTTTGAAGAATTTAGGTAATTAAAATTTCCCTAAACTAATCTTTTAGTTTAGGAGTTGTTTGGGTTTTGACACTGGAGTTGCACCAGATAAGCATCAAAAATGTTAAGATGCTCTAAGTTGCTACACTACTTGTATTGGTTGGGGAATTGGGTTTGGGGTTCTTTGATCTTATTTCAGTTGTTTTTTGTTTGTTTGTTTGTTTTTTCCAAATTTAAAGGCCTTAAATGTACTGTAAGCCTCAGATTGTTGTACAGCTGAATTGCGTTGGTTGCCAGTTTGTGTGCTGTTGCCTGGATGCGGCACGGTGGTTGGTAATGGAATAAAGGACGCATGGATCAGAACGCACGGGTTTACACTTGTCTTCTTCACCTCGCCATCAAAGAAAACAGAGCACAGTGCATTCGTCTCAGTTTAAGAAGGAATTCTTGGGGCTTATGGGCATCACTTTTGTTAAATGCCTTAGATAACTTCTGCAAAAACCCAAAACATAAAACGGCAGTAAAATACAGGTGGTCTCTAGGTAGAATACAGTAGGTTCTAGCTACAGAACAATGCTGGAAGTGGAGCTAGGAGGAGACAGCCTCTTTCTCTGAGAAGGGTGAGTCAGTGGGGTTCCATGGAGTCTTTTCAGCTCTTTAATCACCTGACCATAAAAATCCAGCTTTGAGATGCTAGCTTTCAGCTCTTAGAACAGCCTTTCCCTAGCCTGCTTTAAGGACATGATGGTAGGCCAGGAACTTGCTTTAATCCCAGCACTTGGCAGGGAAGATGATGATGTGGGTGTGTATAGGTATGGGCAGACATGTGGGCTGCTTCCTGATCTGAGGCCAGTGCTGGCCATGGAGAGCCTTGGGAAATGGGGTTAAAGAGGCTGTTCCTCCAAGAGGACATCGACAGAGCTCAGGAGTGCACTTGTCCCAGAAGTCCAGAATACGGACTCAGGAGACACATTCCAGCGACCTTCCTTCCAAGCTGGAGAGGAGCCTACCTAAGATTCTAATGACCTGATTTTTTTTTTTTTTAATCCTACTTGTTGGGAGTGCTTGCCTCTTTGAAACTATTTCCTTTCTTTTTTCCTCCTCCTAAACAGTTTAGTAAACTTATTGTTTCTGGGGCTAGAGAGATGGTTCAGCCATTAAGAGCACTGGCTCCTCTTGCAGAGGACCCAGGTTCAATTCCCAGCACTCACATCTTGGCTAACAACTATCCATAATCCAGTTGGAGAGGATCTGGTGACTCTTCTGACCTCTTCAGGCTTTGAGTGCACGTGGTGCACTTACATGCAAGCAAAACACTCATATACATAAAAATAAATAACTTACTGTGAGCTAAATTTCAGCAGTGTAAATAGGAAATCATATGATGGACAGAGACAGAAACTTAGATGGCAAAGCATATTCCCTGCATTGATGGTTCATATGACAGGAGCAGCATCCCTTCAAGGATAGCTTGTGAGGTAATAGAATTCCAGGAGACCTTGGGCCCCCGAGACTTGTCTGCGAAGATTGTAAGCTCCCTCCTGAGCTGTGCTCCATCCACAAGTTGGTGGATGCCCACCAGGTTTCCACTAGATACAGAAGCTTCTCTCTAGACTTAGTGTCTCTCTCTAGCCAAAACTAGAAATCAAGAGGCTGCCAAAATCCCTTCACAGAATGGAGAATGAGCATTTGTTATTTCTAATACACTAATTCATGCTTTACACTTATGAAAATCCTTTTTAAGTATTACCACAGAGTAAGATACAATGACCATGTACTCTTCCATTCTGCTGGTTATAATCCCGAAATCCAGTAGCCAGAGATAACAAATTTGAATGGATGGGTTTTTATCAAAAAACACTCAAATCCTAAAGTAAATCATGATTCTGTTATAATCTTTGTAAACTGGAGGATACAATGGTTGCTGTCTCAAAATAGAAAATATCTTCTGTCAATAAAAACATTTAAGACAATTTAGGTTGCAAGAACCTTTTGAGTCTGGAAAGGGCAGATGAATTGTCATGACACTTCTCTGGGACACATGACACTCTGGGGGACAGTGAATTCTGAAGTCTATAAAGTATTACAAAGATACGTTTGTGCACACACATGGCTTACACAGACCAAAGTAGAACTCATGTAGAAGTTGTGTAGAATAAAACAGACGATTCAGTGCTCTATCTGGGCAACACGGGGTGATCAAATGATCTGATACTTGGTTACACATATATAATAGATGTTAATAAGGCAAACATCTCACTGGGCTTTTTTTTTTTTTTTTTGGTCTTTTTGAAGCAGGGTCTCCCTGTAAGCCCCAGCTGTCCTGGAACTCACTATGTAGACCAGGCTGGCCTTGAACTCCGCCTGCTTCTGCCTCCCAAGTGCTGGGACTACAGGCGTGCGCCACCACACCTGGCTACACTGGGCTTTGTTTTTTGTTTTTTTTTTTAAAGCAGTGTTTTATTTTCCAGTCCTGGGGATCTACCACAGGGTCTTGAGCAGGCTAGGCAAGCACTCTACCACTGACCTACATCTCCAGCTCAGCAGTAATGAACTTTGAGGTTCACTTCTGACTTGAAAATCTTAGTAAACTAGACATGGAAAGATGATTTCTCTGTTTTTCAAGATTTTTTTAAGTTTATGTGTATGTATAAGTGCTTTTCCTGTATGTATGTATATAAGTGCACTGTGTACATGCTTGGTGCCTGTGGAGGTCAGAAGATGGTGTCGAATGCCCTGGAACTGGAGCTCAGAAAGTTGTTAGTTGCCATGTGGTACTGGGAACCAAACCTGGTTCCTCTAGAAGAACAGTCCATGCTGAGACTTGTCCACACTGACTGTAAATTCCCTCTTAAGCACTGGGCCATCTCTCCACTTCCATGATTTCTTCTTTTGACAGAGTCTCACTCTAGCCCAGGCTGGCCCCAGTCCTGGAATCAGTCCTTCTTCCTCAACCTCCTGAGTTTTAGCTGGGATCCACAGGTGTACGCCACTATAGCTGGCTAAGATTTTTTTTTAATTGGATGAAATAAACCAAAAACTTGGGTCAATGGTTAACATATTTTGGTTGTGATTAGTTGTTTTCTCTACAGACAAGAAGTAAAGTTACCACCAATGTTAAATATAATGCCAGAAAGTATAACCATGTGTTAAGCCAGGGAAGGAGGGGAGAGAGGGAGATTTCGACATGCCCAGGAAAGTCAATTGAACACCGATTTAAGATTCATAAGGACAATAAATAAAAATGTACGAAAATAGCTATTACCGCTGAATTAGTAACAACTAGTTAGAAACTATAGGCCGAAGACCCTATTCATAGCATAAAAAAGAACGATGAGCCAAGAAAGTCTCAGGATTCTGTTTTCTGCCCTTTGATGGGCTTGGGATGTGGATCACCCTCCCAAGGTAAACAACACTGAGTAAAATGGGGAAATGTTGGACAGATGTATGACCAGACAAGAAAGCAAGCGTACAGGCCAAAGGCAATGTTAAGATGAGAATCCCTAGGTAGAGGAATATGGACAGCCTGTCTGAGGGAATGTGGGCCTGAGCAGCCTGTGGAGCTTGGGACAGCATGGTGCCTCGTGGCCCTCCATGGCAAGGGACTCCAACCAGAAGTGATTATTTTTTAGAAGACACCCAGATGACATTTCAGTAGACAAAGAAACATTGGATAGAATCCAGAGCTCCACTCGGGGTTTAAAAGATGAACTCATCTAACTAGCAGTAGATGGTGGCTTCCATATTGTGTAGACAGATTGCCTGAATTAAAGCAAATTAAAAATAAACAGTATTCCAAGAGGTCAAGCACTAGATGTATTCTTTCATTTTGGATTAGAAACTGCCAGTACCCACTCCCCTTAGTGTTGAAAATTTATACAACTTGTATAGTCGGAGGAAACAGTGCAAAGGTTTAGAAGAGAAGAGGCTGTGACCATGTGGTGGCCTCACAATTCACTGAACCTAGTAAATGTCAGTTGTGTGTACATTTTAAATGGGTATATGACAGAAATGATACCTTGAAGAATTATAAAACTATGGAAAATACACGATTTATTCTCCAGTTTTGTCTATGTAGAAAACCTGAAAATGCAAATTAGTAGATTGAACAAAAGTTTCGTTTGTGAGATACAAAATCAATGTACACAAACCACACATTTCTATAAATCAATAAAAACAGTCATAAAAGTACCATTGCAATAGCATTTTTGTGAGTGTGTGCATGTATGTGGTAGGTACACATGTAGGAGTGTGTGCACTCACGTGTGTACATGGATGTGGAGGTGGGGGGCTAGCCTCAGGTGTCATCCACAGGAATACTATACACCTCTAAAATGAGGCCTCTCATTGACCTGGAGCTCAAAGCTAGACTGGCCTTGGCGCCCCAGGGATTCTCCTGCTTCCACCTCTCCAGCACCGAGATCATCAGGCCTCTCATTTTTACACAGATTCTGGGAATCAAACTCAGGTCTTCATGCTTGCAAGGCAAACACTTTAGTGACAGTTATCCCCATAGCCTCTATAATAGCATTTTTAAAGGCAGTTATTCTTCTAGAATGTGCCTAGAATCTGAGATTTGCTCAGAATCTGTCCAGCTAGATGGTACCATGTCAGAGGGCCAGATTAGCACCTCCAGAAGGATGCCTGGTCTGATCCTGCTCTTCCTTCTTAGCCAGTGGCCTTGACCTCTGCTGGGGCCTCAGAATCCTCATGTGAAGTGAAGGGCCTATCCCACCAGCTGTTCTCTCTCTCTCTTTCTCTCTCTCTCTCTCTCTCTCTCTCTCTCTCTCTCTCTGTGTGTGTTAAAATACATGCATGGTGGTGGGTCATCTGACCTCTTGATCAAGGAAGCCAAGGAGACCCCACCAGATGGACTTGAACCAGTGTCCAG